>NC_056751.1:296820466-296962966 GCF_019279795.1 Protopterus annectens
CCTATCCTACCTATAAGTAAGCCCCCCACACCCCCGCTATTTATATATACCAACTCTGAGGTTGCACTAAACACACAAACACATAAATCTAACCACTGCACACACTCACACACACTAAGATCCCTACTGAATGCCCATACAAGAACACCACTTACCTGAATCCCCAGCTAAATCCACAAACCACACCGCATGTCACGAAGCGACAATACAATGGCGAATTCGACATTTCTGCATTCGATATTATGCAGTTTTGCGTAACTGCTCTTTCGACTTTATACACACACACACACACACACACACACACAGGTGTGTGTGTGTGTGTGTGCACCCGTGCGTATGTATACACACACGTGTGTGTATAAAATAAACTCACTTTGGTTTTAAGGCCTTTATTTTTGCAATCGAAAAGGAAATCATTGCCTTCATTCATCGATTTCCCCTTTCGTTGACCTGTAATATTGCTTGATTTCAATATTGGATTTGAACCTAGTGCCAAGTCTGTGTGTGTGTGTGTGTGTGTGTGTGTGTGTGTGTGTGTGTGTGTGTGTGTGTGTGTGTGTGTGTGTGTGCCCGCACACACACATGCGTGAGGTTGTGTTAAACTGTGTTTATTTGGTTTGTGTGCCTTTCTGCATGCTGTGTGTTAGTACAAGATCAAAAGACAGTGGGAGTATGGATGTTTCTCCATTTTCCTGCTGTTATACAGTCTGAGTTAGTGTAGATATATTTAGTAGAAGAACAGCTTTTTTTGTATTTACAGTGAAATATTAGTGAAATTATTGTAACTTTTCAATGAACTGAGATGTGATTAAAGGTGGAGTGACAAATCCTTAAATATAAAAAATTTTTAGAGATACATCCAGAATACAACTATGCAGACATTTTACTACATCCTAGCAATTGTTACAAATAGGCACAATTTAAGAGATTAGAGTATGGTTCTGTAAACAAGTACCTGTGAAGTATTAACATATAGTAATTTTATAAGAAAGAAAATAACATGCAAAGGTACATCTAGAAGGTGGTGACTATGTTAAATTCACTAATATGTCATAATTTAATCAGCTTCTCTTTCTGCAGTGTGTTAAGTTTAAAACTGGGCTGAGCCTGAAACTGGTCCATGTTGATCAGCGCATTTATACCATAAGCAGCCTCCAAAGAATTTTTCCTCAGGTAGATGGCAAATGTTGGAGGTGTAATGGGGAAAAAAGATGTAATTGGTAACGTATGTTTTGGGAGTGTAACAATTTAACATACGTGAAAAATTCCCTACTGAGTACTCTGTCAAGAATAACGATTGAGCAAATGAGTGTACCTAAGGAAATTTTTTTGAGCTGGCATACAGGATCTGGATTGCCTATACATAGGCTTTAATTTTAATTCTGGTGGCTGCCAAAAAGCAATTAAAAGAAAATGGAAATTCAAATCTAAACCAACTGTACTTGAAGTAGTGAATACTGTAAGAGAGATAAAAGAACAGGAAGTGGGATCTTTAGAAAAGGGTAGGAGTAAATTACTTGGAGGAAAAAATGGACATTTTGGGGACAGTGCATGTTGAAAAATGATTTGGAGGAAGAAAGATTTAAAAGAAGGCAGGAACTGAGCAGTTTACTGTCGCTTAGATTATATGATATAAAACAATATAATCTAAGCAATATGAAATATAACAATATAAAACAAATATAAATAAAATAAAAAAAACAGAAGTATTGAAGAGAGGCCCCTTGACATATGTTACGATAATTAAAGGTCAGATGATGAGAGAATTATATCGATGCAGGAAATCATTAATTACACTAGAATTATAAAAAGAGTTGAGGTTAAATAAAAGTTTAGATATTTGACCACAAGGGTCTGAGAAAACAGAATAAATGAGTGCTGAGATGGGCTGAAGGAAGGCACTTTGATTTTTAGAAATGATTGCTTCATCACTAGTGTTGAATTTATTGTAGAATGGGAGGTTGCTAGCGATTAACTTCCCATCCATGTTGCTGAAAACATGTCTGAGAATTGACATGAAATGGCAAGGGATCAGCCAGGAAGAGAGTAGTTTAGCACCTGTAGTACAACTCTTTGCTGGATGAAGTGCAGTAGAAGTAGGTCATGCATCTGTAGATTGGAGGTGGTAGCATGCGTTGTCTGTTTTAATCTGGAGTGGGAGTCGCATTTTCTACATGTTCTTGGTGCTACATTGTTATGTAGTGTTGTTACATAACTATCTCGAAGAACAGTAAAAAGTGAAGTTGTATGGGGGCTTCCTTGTTTGGTAATAACTTCCCCATGTTAGCTCTTATCTATCCATCTTATCTGTATGTATGCATCGACTCTGTTCTGGTCAACATCTGTTCAACCAACAAAATTGGATCGACTGGACAGATGATTGACAGGTATGTGAGACCACTCAAATTCAGGATAGGGAAATATGCCCTATCCTGAGATTGTGCAATCTCGGAATCAGTAGTATATGTAATTAGCAGGATGTTTGGGGGCAGGGGGGGGGGCCTTGCCCCCCTTACAAAAAACTTTTTTTTTAATATTTTTGTAGGTTAAGTTTTGCATGTGCAATAATTGTCAATAAATGCATGTGGAGTTGCTTGTTGATTACAAAATCAGCATTTTGTTGTTGACTTTGTAAAAGTCTAGATATATAATTTGTATGTATTTAACTCTGAGAAACTAGCCTTTGACTGAAGTGAGATGAGTTCTGGAAAAAGGCCTAATAAGTGAAGTAATTAAAGCACCTGTTAGTGACGGTAGTGAAATTGTGAGAAGTGAATATTTTTGGTGTAGAGACCCTAGACTGAGTAGGCCATCCGAGGAAACTCCTTGGCATTAGGATAAAATGGCTGGAAAGGTTAATGTGCTGTGCAAGAAGTCCAGGTAACATGAAAAAGGGATGAAAAGGATCGTGTTTGAAGATGGATAACTGTATTAAACATACAGGCCTGACTGATGGTACTAGAGGTAAGGTTTCCTTTGAGACGCTTGCTGCCCAGGTTTGTTTAATAGCTCATGTGTTCGAGGTTTATCACTGAGTCAAAGATGCAAGGTTTATTACTGAGGCATGATGGAGGAACAAACTCCTATATTCCATATCTAGTTATAGGCAGACTGGTATTTTTAAGGGATGAGGTTCTAGTTAGACTAACACCTAACTTTGGGTTATCAATTCAGCTGTCCTTTTGTAACCGTATTGATTGGGAAAAGAGATAAAAAGAGTGCATATGGAAATATGTATTCAAGCCTACAGTGATTTAAGAATAGTGTTATCTTTCTGGGAAGATAGTTGGGTTCAAAAATGCAGTTATACCAGTGGTGGTTACATAGTTACTGGGTTGACAGCAAGACTTGCACTTCTCATAACTGTCCTTCTGAAGGGGTGGTACCCACCTGATGTCAGTCATATCCAACTAGACAGTTGTCAGCTACTCAGTAACTAAATGGCATTCTCATTAATGGAATCAGTAATTAGCCAAAAGTTTACTGAAAGTGAGGAAAAAACATCTGGGACTTTCAAGTTGTTGTCCAACGCTTTTGTATGAATATACAAGAATTGTATAAGTGTTACTAGCAAACATTTTCAGTGACTTAAGCATATATGCAATATAAATAAAGTAATGCCTGAGAATACACTAGATATGTCTTCTGGCTCTGGTTTGATTCAGAGGTCTACAATTTATTGAGTGGCTCCAGAGATTCTGCTAAACTGTGCCAAAATCTGAATGGATCTTTGCAGCACAGATTTGTGGCTGTTAACATTGCTATCACGCAGCACTTTGTCCTTGTTCTCCAGTTTGATTCTTGGCTAGGATGCCTTCTATGTAGTTTGTGCATATCCTCCCTCTTTCCATGTCTGTTCCCATTGGGTGCTTTTATCAACAATATCCCTGAGACAAGCAGGTAGGTGCATTGGTGTGATCCACCAAATTCTTACTGTGTGCATATGCTGGACTGTGTAGAATTGGTTCTCTACCTTATACCCTCTAGTTACAGGAATAGGCTGTGACTCCCTTGTAATGCTGAGTGGGATAAATCAAGTTTCAGAAGATGTTTTTTCAGAAAAATTAAATTAATGAAGGTTTCTTTTTTTACCTAGTTTATTTATTTAATTATTTATTTATTTTAAGTTAATTCTGTAAGCTCATTATGTTCAGGCATCTTTCCGTAGGAATGATCCACCCAGGAGCATCTGTAATCTATATGCATGGCATCTAGATGAAGTTTGTTAGGATGCCCTAAACCCTCTGGACTTCACTCCAGAACCTAATGTTATTTAATGTGAGACAGCTAACCACTTTCTGTGTTATGCAAACAGATTTTGTAAAGTTTTTTTTTTTGTGTGTGTGTTGTGGTCTAATGGTACCAACAGAGGGTAAAATAACTTCAGCTCATTAAGCATGAGTCAGTGCTGTACCTGTCACTAATTAGTGGCAACATTCTTTCTTCATGGTTTGATGCCCCTTACTTTCTACCAACAATATTCTGACACTTGTATGTGTGAGGCCCAAAGTATCAGTACTGAATCTGCAAAAATATATTCTTTAAGTACAAGGTGTATTATCAAACTTCCTAGATTATGCTGATGCTCCCACCTTTTGAGCTTAAACAAATCCTGACAAAATAGCTAAGGTACTCTTTCCTCAGTCTGATGCAACTAGGCATGACTTGATTTAACTTATATCCGTCTCTCTCTGTAAATGTTTCCAGAATCAAATGGTTATCAGTAGATGTGCACAAAAATATCTGGGCACAATACCACATTTTAAATCCCATACTTGGCAAGCAGCTCATCTGAGAGACAGCACATCATCAAATGTCTTTGTATGTAGGAGGCCTATCCTTGCCATTCAGTACCAACACAAGTAGAACAACATGTTAATTCCAAAGACAGAAAACTCAAAATTATCTTCAGCATTTGCTGCTCAGAGATGCCTAAAACTGTTAGTAAACTCCATATTACTCCTTGGCTAAACTGTATTCCACTCATTATTTGCAGCTCTTGGGATACTATCTCTTCACTGCTGACATGTTAACAGAGCCTGTTATTACCAAACATTACTGTGCAATACTGCTATATCCTGTCGGCTTTATTCCATAATGTTGACCTCAGTCACTTGTCTGACACTAGCGATCAGACTTGTCCCATTTACACATCCAAAACTTCTGCATTCATTTTAATAGGTCAGACTGTAAATCTTAACTAAGGACTCTGTCTGGAGCATATCACCAGCAGTCCCTCCCCAGTCGCGTTCAAGTCCAGTCTTAAAGACCAGTTATTTGTGATGCTGTTTGTATATGTTGTAATCCAAACATGTAACTGCCCTACTTTGTAGATTAGCCAGAACTATAATCAGCAAAACTTTGGGCCTGTCTGTTTCATCATATTTCCTTCTGATATCCTTTGTCTCAGTTAATGACCGTAGATGGCTTAAGCTCCTAGTTAGTGTTTGTACAATACTGCTAAGTATTTGCAGTGATCAGAATAATACTTTATTGTTCTGTGATAGACTGCTGTGATCTGTAGTATGCTTTTTCAGTGTAACATACTGGTACTAGTTTTGTATCGACTTCTGTAATGATCCATGTTGTGCTACTGAAATCTTGTTCATGTTTGTAGTTTCTTCAAACTAGGACTAGAAATGGACCCTTGCAAACCCAGTTTGCCCACCTGAGTAAGTAATATAAACTCAGCAGCAAAGAAGTCTTGGATGGTGCTGTCTGAAGACTAGCTCTAAAGCAGGCAAGAACTCTGGTTACGCCATTAACTAGTACAGGAATGGTCCTTTTCACTGTTTATCTCTATCCTTGTGAAAGTTCCAGCGGCCAAACATCTGCCTTTTAACAGACAACACACACTAACTTTTTCAACAAAAAGATTGTGGGAGAGGAAGGTTTAGTGAAAAGCTTGAGAAGACTGGAGAGCTGTTCCATTATTTGGCAGGTGAATATTGATTCAAAAAGTTGCTGAAAAATCAGATTTGGGAGACTGCATTTGCCGGTGTTAATGGATTTCATAGTATTTTTGGTAATCTTGGATGAGTAGTATTAGTTTGAGAAACTAATCTGATGTACTTTTGTTGAGGATGCATTCCACTGTTGCCTTATTTTAACCATACCACCTTTTCCCTAAGACAACGTGCTGTGACCTCCTTAGGACAATAAGAATTACATCTGTCTTAAGGATCAGGCCCCCCCACAGTGTTGGTCACTTGATTTCAAAGTCGAAACAAAAGTTTTAAGAGGCTGCTAGTCCATACATATTAATTTTATGAAAGTGTGTTCTACAAATCCTTACTGAGTTCTTTAGTATGAATTGTGTTCATCGTATTCCAACATGACACTTACACCTATGGTTTTATTGAAGTTTATTTGTCTCCATGGGTCTATATTAAAAGCCCAAAAGTCTGTAACATCAAAGCTATGTACATTGACACATAAAGGTCGATGTACATAAACATCGAAACACGTAAATGGCCAAAATCACAACGCCGAACGTGTTACATCAACAAAGAGCGCCTCACAGGTCCGTTAACACCAACATTAAAAACAGAATTTAACCCACTTTTGCTGGGGGGGGGCAAGCCCCCCCTGCATCCCCCCATGTGGGGGGCTGTGCCCCCCACACACCCCCTACTTAAATATACCAACTCAGAGACCGCACTACAGTGGGGAAAAGGATATATTTTCTTATCCCCACGATCACGCTGCTGGCTTACAAACACGTTCGACATTGTGATTTTCGCTGTTTACGTTGTTTCAATGTTTATGTACATCAACCTTTGTGTTGATGTACATAGCTTCGATGTTACGGACTTTCAGGCTTTTAATATAGATCAGTCTCCACTTGGCTGTTTCCTTTCATTCATTAAACAGATGTATTTTGTTGTTCATGGTAAAGTCAGCCCCATCTTCAAAAGGCAAGTGATATGGTAGTACCAGATGAAAACGGGAGCCATTTCATTGTTCATTTGCTAAGAGATGAATAAGAAGTTATTCTTTTATGAGAAAAAGTCGTACCCTGAAAGTATATCCATTAAATTTAAATCTTACTTAATACAACTGTTTAATTCTTAATACCCATATTGCTCCAGAGAGAATATGTACTATCTTTTCCTTTCTTTTTAAGGCTGCCTTTTTTATTTATTTATTTATTTTTTGCTAAAGTTGACTTCAACTTTCTTCCAGGCTTTTAATGGGCCACTTGAAGTTCTGCGTTGTGTATCAAAAAAGTTAGTAACCACTTATAACAGTTGTTTTGCACTTTTGTCTTTAAGGTGCTCTGATTAATATAATGAGCTATGAACAAACTCCACACTGTTAAATGGATTTCAGTGTTACAGCTTCTACATACAAAAAATAAATCTCTGTGGCTAGCACTCTTACACCATCCATGTAAAAGGCCAGCTGTCTGTAGTCAGGTGTGCAGGATAACAGCACAAAACACCTCTGCTTCAAACACATGAATGAAATTAAAATACTGGGAGACAGCAAATATTGTGTCTGGAGTGATGTATACTTATGTCACTAGTTAACTTAATTTTGGTATCTGTACTGCATCTTGAATGCCTTATTTTGGAAATATGTTTTTGGGGAGATTTTTTTTAAACATAACCAAGTAAGTCCACTGGACACAAATGTACCTTTTTAGACATAACTCGATCACTGTCTAAGTGACTTGGTCAGAGTCATACATTAGGCAGATGGAGGTAGAAAAAATCAAACCCTGTAATCTGGGCTACAATAAGAACCCTTTTAGGCCACAACCCAGGCCACTAGGTGAAAGTGTAAATTGACAAGTACAATACAGTGTATATGACGATCAATAGGTTCATAGGTAGGTACTAGGCTATCGGCCCTAGGGCCTATACAAGCCCAGCCAAAAAGGTACCCTGGCTTTTGCCACCCAAGAAAATTATTTTCCTGTGCCACTGTCGAGCAGAGCCACAGAAGTGATCCCTGGGGCTGAATTTCCTATTTCCCATCCAATCATCAAGATTTTTCTTAAAGAGTGCTAATGAGGAGCTTTTTTGATATAGATAGGTAGCTTATTCCAGAGTATGGGAAGTCTCTGGGACAGGAATCTATCCCTCTGGCATGTTTTGTTTATTGTGGTGATAAGGTTTTGGTCCCTAGAGCGTGTAGCTCGGAGGGATTGGGATTTCTTTAAGTGGAACATGTCCAACAGCTCTGGGTTTGACATAGCTTTGTATGTTAGGCAGAGATCACCTCTGAGTAGGTGATATGTGACGGAGTAAGGCTGGTGTTTTTTGAGACGGTCTGCGTAGGGCATCTGTTTGAGGCCGGTAATCCTCTTTGTGAGGTATTTCTGTGGCCTTTCCAGTTGCTGTAGCTGTCTTGTGAGGTACATACCAAAAGGGGCGTTGTATTCTATAATGGGTCTAATGAGTGATGAGTAGAGGGAACAATGACCTCTTTTTTTTTTTTGGATGAGAAACCTTTTGATGAGGTGTGCCACATAGAAGGATTTCCTGACTACTGTGGCGATGTGATTATCAAAAGAGAGACTACTGCCCACCTGTGTCCCAAGGTCTCTTATCACACTTTCGGTGTTAAGTATACTACCGCCTATGTTGTAGTTCATGGGTACAGAGTTTTTACCAAGGGGAATGACAATGCAATTTTTGGCATTGAGCTTGAGGCCATGGCTTTGACACCAGGCATCTGTCTCAGTGAAGCCCTTTTATAGGATGTCCACATCGTTAGGGGTTTTGATTATGGCTCCTAGTTTGCAGTCATCTGCGAACTTCATTAGCCAAAGACCTTCTGTGTTAGCCTGTACTTCAGAGAAGTAGATACCAAACAGGAGAGGACCCAGGACTGAACCCTGTGGTACTCCACTTGTCACTGGTCTGAAGTTGGATTTGGAGTCTGCTACAGACACAGATTCAGGCTAATCCTTAGATTAGTTCCCTGTGCCTCTGTCCAGCAGAGCCATTGAAATGATCCCTGAGGTAAACTTTGTTTCCCATCCACTCGTCAAGGTTTCTCTTGAAGAAGGTTAGTGAGGAGCTCTGCCCAATGTAGATTGAAATCTTGTTCCAGAGCATGGGAAGTCTCTGGGACAGGAATCTAACCTTCCAGCACATCCTGTTTATTGTTGTGGTGAAGTTTAGATCTCTGGAGCATGTGGCTTGAGGGGAATATGGTTTTCTTTAGGTGGAGCATGTCCATCAATTCTGGGTTGGACATGGCCTTGTACGTCAGGCAGAGATCACCTCTGAGTAGGCAGTATGCAACCGAGTACAGCTGGAGTTTCTTCATTCGGGCTGCATAGGGCATCTGCTTGAGGCCAGTGATTCTCTTGGTGAGGTACTTCTGTGGCCTTTCCAGTTGTTGCAGGTTTCCTGTAAAGTACATCCCAAATTCTATGATGGGTAATGATGAGTGATGCATAGTGGGGCCCAATGACCTCTTTCGATCTGGATGCAAACCCTTTTGTGATTAGGTGGGCCACTGTGACGGATCCACACAGTTTACCTGATTTTTGATGCCCTGAGCCATTGAACTGCTGTGTGTTTGTAGGTGTGCTTAATGTTAGATTGATATGCTGTTAATTGAATAAATACATGATATGCTGCTTAATGTTATATACATACATGAAACCTAAAAGAATTATGCTTCAAAGGCAAGCCTTGCACACTGATGCTGGTATAACTGAACTTTAGTTAACCTTTGGAGTTGTTTGCCAGTTTAAAAGTTGTTTACCAGACAGAGGGGGAATTTCAAAGAGGAACTATACCACAGGTGTGTGGGCAAACGGCTTTCTGAAAGGAGGAAGTAATGTATAAAACTAGACATTATGGGGCTTGTTGACAACTCAGGAAATGATTTGTAATGTTTTAAAAACAGTTCATTAGCTCATGAATAAACTGGTGATCTAAATATCATCAGCTGAATGATTACCTAATGGCCTAGGTGTAATCAATTGAACCTATTGACCCTATGGCATGCTCAAACCTATAAAAGGCTCAGAGGTTGGTAATAGACTGGAACTCATCATCATCCGGATCTGATTGAAGCAAGAGCCTGAACTGAGCATACAGCATTGCCTGCCAGTGTCGGCCCTGTCTTGACTGAACAGATAGCTGTACTGAATAGGTTTGGAGTCCCCTATCAGTGGCAAAGATGATTCTCTTTTGCATATGCTTGTAAGTACATGATTTAACAGTTTTATAATTGTTAATGTGATAGGTCATAGGTTAGGTTTTGCATATTAATGTGATAGGTTTTTTTGCATATTGACTAGTCAATTGCTTTTTTTTGTTACAAACCTTAATTGTTAAAAGCTAAAAATAAAATTGCTAAAGTTTGAGCCTTGGTCTCTTGTGTCATCTCTAATACTGTATTAACCACAGAATTTAGTAACCTGACCAGAACAGCTGGCGTAGTCGGCAAGATCTGTGGTTTGCAGTAGATATGTCACAACAGCCAATGTTTTTTCCATTTAAACACCTAGGTGTAGGGTTAAATAAGAAACAATCTGTAGTTGCCAAAAGTAAGGGAGGGGCGAATGTTGAATTTCCAGCATTGTTTGGAAAATGGGACCCCCTTGCTAAGGCATTGAGTCAGGTTTCACCTCCACCTTCCCCAAAGTCCTCACCAGTAAACCCAGTAGACCCTGAGGAGCTGGCAAAGGCCTTATCAGGTTTAAAATTGGAGGATAAGGGAAAGAAGGTGAAAGAGGGAGTGGGAGCAGCTGGATGGCTGTTCTTTGAAGCAATACAGGAGTCCCTCTTGGCTTGGTTTCTTCGGGTCTGGGATACAGGGGGAGAGGCGGTGTCACTGAGTGATGAAAAGATGCACCAGTGTGCCTGTTTAGTATTTCACCCCCGGCTGAAGCAGATAGTGAACAATTGTGACCATAAAGATCCCCATATCAATACATTGGTGGTATGGTTAGCCTCAGCCTTTCGGGCCACTTGGCCGGATGCTACAGCAGTAGCAGAGGAGTGCAAATCCTGGAAAGCGATAGCTGAAGCAATCCAACAGCTAAGGAAATGGCCATGTTAGCAACTATTTACTCATTAGAAATGATAAATGGGGAGTTGCATATTCCAAAAGGGCCAGACGGACAAATCTTTACTGGTAATATGAGGAATAAGTTAATTAAAATGCCCCACAATGGTGGAAAGGGCAGCTTATGGCTGCCTTGGCAGGGTGTATTGGCCAACCGATATGGGATGTAATGTCTACATTAAACCAGCTGGCAGAGCTGGTAGAAGAGAAAGAGCAGAGGAAAGCCAGAAAGGCAAATACAGACAAGTTAAAAAGCACGGGTAGTGAAAAAGTAACAAGGAGACAGATGTTTCTAGATTTGTTAAGATGGGGGGTAGAAGCTGCAGAAATAGATGGAATAACTACAGAAGAAATATACAAAAAATGGAAACAGAAGCAGAAAGGAAGAGAATCAGATCTTTCAGGAAAACAAACCCTGCAAAAGCCCAAACAGAAGTACCACTGAAGGGAAGAAAGGGTGGAATCAGTTGTATTCTGACATCCCCACTGATGAGGAGCTAGCACAATGGCAGAGGGAGAGTTTACTGATGAAAGAGATTGGGGAGAGAAGGGGTGGAGAACCCCAATGGAAAAAATGGAAGCAAATTGACTAGAAGGCGGGTCCCCAGTAGCTAGAGGCACAGTTAGAGCCATTACACCTGGGGACCGGCCCCTACGTGCCTCTTACCATTTTTTGGAGGGGGGGACCACAACACGTAATGGCTTTAGTAGATACTGGATCAGAAATAACTATTTTTGCAGGCAACCCCCGTAAATTCCGTGGACAGTCTGTGGAGATTGATGGATATGGGGGGGCAAAGACGATAGGTGTCAAAACCAAAGTAAGAATAGCCTTTGGGGATGGTATTCCTAGTGCCATTGTAGCAGTGATAGCTCCTGTACCAGAACACATTTTAGGAATAGATGTTCTAAAGGGTAGGACCTTAGAAACTACAGTAGGGCCATTTAGATTTGGAGTACGGCACTGTTCAGTCAATGCAGTCAAGGCTGTTGTTCGAGGTGATGCCAAGTGGGAACCTTTGCATATTCCCACACCAAAAGTGGTGACCAACATCAAACAATATCGTGTTCCAGGGGGCCATTCAGAAATTACTGAAACAATCCAGGAATTACTTGTGTTGGCATACTCGAACCAACTGTGAGCCCATTTAATAGCCGGTGTGGCCTGTCAAAAACCTGATGGTTCCTGGCGATGACGGTAGATTATCGGGGCTTGAATAAGGTGGCTCCACCTTTAACTGCAGCAGTGCGGACATTGTTACCATTGTAGAGAGACTTTCTTCTTCTGCTGGGCCGTACCATGCAGTTTTGGACTTAGCAAATGCTTTCTTCTCCATACCTATAGCAGAAGAGAGTAGGGCTCAATTTGCATTTACCTGGGAGGAGGCAATATACCTTCCAGGTACTTCCACAGGATATCTACACAGCCCAACCCTTTGCCATGGGCTGGTGGCCAGAGATCTGGCTAAGTTGCAGTTAAATAAAGTGACTGTATTCCATTACATTGATGACATCCTGATTACAGGAGAAAAGCCGGATGTGGACATTGCATTGAAAACAGTGATTGAACACCTTCAGAGCCGAGGGTGGGCAATAAATGAGGATAAAACACAGCAGGGAACATCAGTGAAATTCCTGGGTATGATATGGAATGGAGCAAAAGAGAAATACCTGCATCGACCTTAGAAAGCATTCAAAAGATTGCAGTCCCAAAACAAAACAGCAGGCACAAGCCTTTTTGGGAGCAATGGGCTTTGGAAAGCATTTGTACCAGACCTTGGGCAAGTTTTACGACCTATTCAGTATGTGACTAGAAAAAAATGTGACTTTCAGTGGGGTCCTAAACAGCAGATGGCCTTCGAGGAAGCGAAAAAAGCCTTGCAACAAAGTGTGGGACTGGGTCCAATAGACCCACAGCAACCTTTTATTTTGGAAGTGACTGTTGCTAATAATGTCATGTCCTGGGGATTGTGGCAAAAAAATGATGTGGAAAAGAAAAGACCACTGGGATTTTGGTCTAAATCCCTGACCGGAGCACAGACTAAATACAGCCCTCTTGAACAGCATGTGCTGGCTGTATATACTGCCTTAATTCATGTAGAGGGGCTAACCAAACAACAGACAGTGACAGTAAAAGTAAACTACCCAATCCAGGGGTGGTTACGAGACAATACTCTGATGAAAACATTGATAGCACAGTCTTCGACTGTACAAAAATGGAAATGGTACTTGCAAGAAAGAGCCAATATTGTGCCTGGAGTTTCCCAGGTGCAGCAACAGTTGGCTGGCCTAATAATATTGAATGATGCTAATACAACAGAGCAACAACGGTATGAACTTCCAAAAATCACCAATACGTGAGGCACCACCTTTCAATAAGTTGGACATAGAGAAGAGAAAATGTGCATGGTTTACTAATGGTTCTGCAAAAATTGGATCAAATGGCAGAACTTGGACTGCGGTAGCTTACTGCCCACAAACAGAGACTGTATTGTTTGATGAAGAAACTGCTGGTTCAAACAATCAGGCAAAATTAAGAGCTGTTGCTTTAGTGATTAATAATTTATCACTTGGAAATGAAGCATATATCTACACTAATAGCTGGGCAGTTTATAAAGGACTAACAGCCTGGTTACCTGCCTGGCAGCAACAAGACTGGAAAATTCATGGTAGACCTTTATGGGGAGGGTCAGAAGATTGGCAGCAGATCTGGGAAAAGGCACAACAGTGCCAGATTAGTGTTGGACATGTGGATGCTCATGCATCACTTGTGACAGATGAAAGAAGGCATAACCAGCAGGCAGATAAAATGGCTGCAGTACGTACTGTTGAGGAGAAGCCTGAGGATATCAGCATGGCCAGGTGGGCCCACGATCGAAGTGGACATTTGGGAAGAGATGCTACGATGGAATGGGCACGGAGACATGGTATGCAACTCAGTAAAGATGTACTGATAGATGTCATAAAACAATGTGAAATTTGTCAAAGAAATAAACGAAAGCAATTGCAATCAGAAGCATGTGGACATATACATAGAGGCAGTCGTTCAGCTCAGATCTGGCAGATAGATTTTATTGGTCCCTTGCCATTGGATCAAAATCAACAATACTGCCTAACCATGGTGGACACTTATTCGGGATTTTTGATGATTTCCCCATCAAAAAAGGCAAACCAACAAGCAGTATTAAGGGGACTGCATAAACTATGCATAACATATGGGACTCCTGTTGAAATACAAAGTGACCAAGGCAGTCATTTTACAGGAGCTGAGGTCCAAGAATGGGCAAAAGAAAATGGAGTTCGATGGGTACTACACATACCATATCATCCCCAAGCTTCTGGTCTGGTTGAAAGGTACAATGGACTTCTTAAAGAACAGATTTGTAAGAATACAAGTGACGGAACTTTATGAGGATGGGCAAAGGTATTGGAACAAGCTGTAAGTCAGTTAAACAACAGACCTCGAAGCAGCAAGGTACTCCCCTGCAAATGCATATGAATGAACTACTCTGTCCTAAAGGTGGATGCTTTGGCGGAAGGTATTGAGTGTAAAGAGTTGCTGGATTTGGTTCATGTGTCTGAACAAGTGGGTAAGCATTCTTTGCAATGTGGTTTGATGCTGTACAGGCCTCCTCGAGGGTGGCTGCTACCAGTTCTGTTCTTGCAGGCATGCCTGGTTGAAGGATCAGAATTTAGCTGAGCATGTTAAGACAAGGATTTTGGATGCTCCTTTACAGTCTGATGTGTTGTTTGGATCGCCTGTGGAAGCAGTTTTAAAGAAAATGGAGGACAAAGCTAAGTCTATGCAAACTGTGAAAGATTTTTTGCAGGTGCAGCCACCGAAGTTTAGTAGAAATTGGCCTGCTAAGGGGTGGACATATCCTGCTTATGATTCCCAGTCTAGGGGTAGGTCTAGGCGTGGTAGGGGCAGGGCTCAAGGTTCTTTTAGGCCTAGAACAGGGAGTTCACCTGCTCAGACTTCTGGTGAGGGCAGGGGTCAGTCCTTTCGTAAACAGACCCAATGACCTGTCTTTTCAGCTGCCAGTAGATTCCGTCTGGCAGCTCCTTTGGGAGGAAGACTGTCTCTTTTCAAAGAAATTGGGATTTAATTACTCAAGACAAATGGGTGTTGGATATCATTCACCACGGTTACAGATTTTATTTCCATACAATGCCCCTTTCAAAGGCATGCCAGACGTTCCTCCTACACAAAGAAAAGAGGCTCACAAGCAAGTTTCTCAGTTACTCCAGATAGGGGCCATTCAGCCAGTCCCTGTATCAGAAAGGGGCCTAGGATTTTATTCTCGCCTGTTCCTAGTACCAAAGAAGTGGAACACGTGGAGACCAATTTTGGATTTATCTCTCCTCAACACGTTTTTGGACATTCCCAAGTTCAAGATGTTGACGTTACAACAGCTTTTTCCTCTGCTGGGCAAAGATCACTGGATGGTAACTTTAGATCTCAAGGAAGCTTACCTTCATGTGCCTATAAGGCTCAGTTGCAGGAAGTATCTGTGGTTTCGAGCTGGAAATTCTCACTATCAGTTCTCTGCATTGCCCTTTGGCTTATCTACTGCGCCCAGAGTATTCACAAAGGTTCTGGCTCCAGTGATAGCTTACTTCAGGCTTCAAGGAATTCAAATCTATCCTTACTTGGACGACTGCCTGATTCTGGCTCAAGAAAAGGAAGACCTTCTACAGCATCTGGAACATGTTATAGCAGTGCTAAGATGCCTAGGGTATTCTGTGAACGAAATAAAGTCCAGTCTAGTACCCTCTCAAGACATGTGCTTTCTGGGTGTGAGACTGAATACAGCAGCCCAGATGGCCTTTTTAACCCCGGACAAACAAAAGAGTCTATCACTTTACTTCCATCAACTATCTCATCAGTCCGTGCTGACTGCAAGGACAGTCCTTCAAGCATTAGGGTTCATGGCATCTTGTATTCTGGTGCTTCCCAATGCCAAACTGCATATGAGGAAGCTACAATGGTATCTCAAAAATGTATGGACACAGCACTGCCAGGATTTGGACACTGTCATTCAAATAATACCTTGCCTTCAAAAAAGAATTTTGTGGTGGGCTCAGGAATGTCACCTAAACAAGGGACTCTCTGTGACCCGGCCAGAGGCGAGTCAGATTTTAACGACAGATGCCTCGGACATTGCTTGGGGAGCTCATCTAAATGGAAAGTGGATACCAGACAAGTGGCCTGCCAGACTACAGCATCTACATATCAACATGAAGGAGATGTTAGCAGTCCAGTTTGCATTAATGGCTTTCAAGGAGTTACTTCTTCCAGGGCAGGTGTTGATTCTAACAGACAACACAACTGTCATGTGGTACATCAACAAGCAAGGGGAACACATTCTTATCCTCTATGCAGGCAAGCAATGATTTTATGGGAGACTGCTAAGCTTGCAACTAACTCTTCAGGCAAGGTTTCTGCCGGGAGCACAGAACTCCTTAGCAGATGTGTTAAGCAGACAAATCATGGATCCCCACGAGTGGAAACTGGATCTTCATATATTTCAAAAATTGACAGTGTCATGGGGAACTCCAGACATAGATCTGTTAAACTTCTCCACTAAACCGCCAGCTGCCACAGTATTGCACAAAGGGGTTTCATCACACAGCTTGGAAAGTGGATGCTCTGTCTTTCAGTTGGAAAAACCTTCATGTGTATGCCTTTCCTCCTCTGCCTCTTCTTCCGAAGGTACTATTAAAGGTCAGACAAGACAGGCCAAGGATGATTTTGATAGCTCCAGATTGGCCTCGGCAACACTGGTACCCACTACTTCGGAGTCTGGTAAGGAAGCCTCCATGGCCTTTACCTCTGATTCCTCATCTGTTATCTCAGAAGGATGGTCATCTGCTCAATGTCAAGCTTCACTCTCTTCATCTAACAGCCTGGCATATTCTGTGTTGAAACACAGCAGGTCTCAACTTCCTCAACAAGTTTTAAATGTGATTATGGAAGCTAGAAGACCTAGTACAAGGAAAGTGTACGCAGAAAAATGGAAGAGATTTTTATTTTGGAGTACAGCAAAGAATTTGCAGGTTTCTGAGCCTAATTTGAGTGTGGCTCTTCAATACCTTACTGAGTTATTGGACAAAGGGTTGTCCTTCTCTTCCATTAAGATACATGCTGCAGCAATTTCAGCTCACTATGATTGTGACCCACCATTGTTTTCACATCCTTTGTTCAAGCAGTTTCTTAGAGGGGCAAAGAATATAAGACCCCCACGTAGAGCTCCTACTCCTGCTTGGGATCTCAATTTTGTGTTGGAAAAACTTACTCTACAACCTTTTGAGCCTGCGGCTACTGCTGAATTGAAATACTTGTCATGGAAGACTGCTTTTCTGTTGGCTATTACTTCTGCAAGAAGGGTGTCTGAGTTGCAGGCCCTTATGGCAGTAGAGCCATTTTTGATTTGGATAGGGTATCATTACGTACTAATCCTTCCTTTATGCCTAAGGTGGTTTCTAGTGTGGCTTTAAACCAAACTATTCATTTGCCTACTTTTTATGCAGATCCCCAAAATAAAGGGAGAAGATTTTGCACACTTTAGATGTACACAGGCAATTGCGTTATTATTTAAGCAGGACTAAGGATTTTAGGCAGTCTCAGCAGTTGTTTGTTTCTTTTGCTTTGAGTTCACAGGGCAAGCCTGTGTCAAAACAAACTATTTCTAGGTGGATTGGCTTTTGCATTGCATTTTGTTATTCCCATCATGGCAAGGAGATTCCAGCTGGGATTAGGCCTCATTCCACTAGGGCTACTGCCACTTCAACAGCATTTCTAAGGGGGGTGGCAACTAAGGATATTTTGGAAGCAGCTACTTGGAGTTCAGTGCATACTTTCTCTAAGCATTATCACCTACCTATCTACTCTAAGTCTAGGGCTGGTTTTGCCACAGCTGTTTTGCAAGGCATGTTGTCAGCTCCTGCTTCTTTATGATTTGCCAGCCTCCCTTACCTCTGCTTTGGGATTCTACCCAATAGTTAGGACTGCAGCAATGGGGAACTAAGAACATAGTACAGTTTTGTACCTACCATAAATGTAGATGTTCGAGGATCCCATTGCTGCAGTCCAATTCCCTCCCTCCTTCCCTCTGTGTTTAGGGGTGGTTGTGTAGGTGAGGTTACATGCTTATATATATTTTTTGTATATATTCTTGTATATATTGTACATATTTTTGGTGCAGGTATTTTGGGCCTTGTCTTTTTAGGATCTTCTGACATCTGGGGCAAGAAAAGACTGAGGATATGGCGTCGGTCATGCGCATTAGTACCCTGACGTACTGACGTCAGTCTAATGCGCCCTGACCGACGTCAGCCTTATACTCTGGTATTCGGGCCGACTGGATGCGGACTATACCCAATAGTTAGGACTGCAGCAATGGGATCCTCGAACATCTACATTTATGGTAGGTACAAAACTGTACTTTCTAAAGGGTAGGACCTTAGAAACTACAGTAGGGCCATTTAGATTTGGAGTATGGCACTGTTCAGTCAATGCAGTCAAGGCTGTTGTTCGAGGTGATGCCAAGTGGGAACCTTTGCATATTCCCACACCAAAAGTGGTGACCAACATCAAACAATATCGTGTTCCAGGGGGCCATTCAGAAATTACTGAAACAATCCAGGAATTACTTCGTGTTGGCATACTCGAACCAACTGTGAGCCCATTTAATAGCCCGGTGTGGCCTGTCAAAAAACCTGATGGTTCCTGGCGTATGACGGTAGATTATCGGGCTTGAATAAGGTGGCTCCACCTTTAACTGCAGCAGTGCGGACATTGTTACCATTGTAGAGACTTTCTTCTTCTGCTGGGCCGTACCATGCAGTTTTGGACTTAGCAAATGCTTTCTTCTCCATACCTATAGCAGAAGAGAGTAGGGCTCAATTTGCATTTACCTGGGAGGAGGCAATATACCTTCCAGGTACTTCCACAAGGATATCTACACAGCCCAACCCTTTGCCATGGGCTGGTGGCCAGAGATCTGGCTAAGTTGCAGTTAAATAAAGTGACTGTATTCCATTACATTGATGACATCCTGATTACAGGAGAAAAGCCGGATGTGGACATTGCATTGAAAACAGTGATTGAACACCTTCAGAGCCGAGGGTGGGCAATAAATGAGGATAAAACACAGCAGGGAACATCAGTGAAATTCCTGGGTATGATATGGAATGGAGCAAAAAGAGAAATACCTGCATCGGCCTTAGAAAGCATTCAAAAGATTGCAGTCCCAAAAACAAAACAGCAGGCACAAGCCTTTTTGGGAGCAATGGGCTTTTGGAAAGCATTTGTACCACACCTTGGGCAAGTTTTACGACCTATTCACTATGTGACTAGAAAGAAATGTGACTTTCAGTGGGGTCCTAAACAGCAGATGGCCTCGAGGAAGCGAAAAGCCTTGCAACAAAGTGTGGGACTGGGTCCAATAGACCCACAGCAACCTTTATTTTGGAAGTGACTGTTGCTAATAATGTCATGTCCTGGGATTGTGGCAAAAGAATGATGTGGGAAAGAAAAGACCACTGGGATTTTGGTCTAAATCCCTGACCGGAGCACAGACTAGATACAGCCCTCTCGAACAGCATGTGCTGGCTGTATATACTGCCTTGATTCATGTAGAGGGGCTGACCAAACAACAGACAGTGACAGTGAAAGTAGACTACCCAATCCAGGGGTGGTTACGAGACAATACTCTGATGAAAACATTGATAGCACAGTCTTCGACTGTACAAAAATGGAAATGGTACTTGCAAGAAAGAGCCAATATTGTGCCTGGAGTTTCCCAGGTGCAGCAACAGTTGGCTGGCCTGATAATATTGAATGATGCTGATACAACAGAGCAACAACGGTATGAACTTCCAAAATCACCAATACGTGAGGCACCACCTTTCGATAAGTTGGACATGGAGAAGAGAAAATGTGCATGGTTTACTGATGGTTCTGCAAAAATTGGATCAAATGGCAGAACTTGGACTGCGGTAGCTTACTGCCCACAAACAGAGACTGTATTGTTTGATGAAGGAACTGCTGGTTCAAACAATCAGGCAGAATTAAGAGCTGTTGCTTTAGTGATTAATAATTTATCACTTGGAGATGAAGCATATATCTACACTGATAGCTGGGCAGTTTATAAAGGACTAACAGCCTGGTTACCTGCCTGGCAGCAACAAGACTGGAAAATTCATGGTAGACCTTTATGGGGAGGGTCAGAAGATTGGCAGCAGATCTGGGAAAAGGCACAACAGTGCCAGATTAGTGTTGGACATGTGGATGCTCATGCATCACTTGTGACAGATGAAAGAAGGCATAACCAGCAGGCAGATAAAATGGCTGCAGTACATGGAGGAGAAGCCTGAGGATATCAGCATGGCCAGGTGGGCCCACGATCGAAGTGGACATTTGGGAAGAGATGCTACGATGGAATGGACACGGAGACATGGTATGCAACTCAGTAAAGATGTACTGATAGATGTCATAAAACAATGTGAAATTTGTCAAAGAAATAAACGAAAGCAATTGCAATCAGAAGCATGTGGACATATACATAGAGGCAGTCGTTCAGCTCAGATCTGGCAGATAGATTTTATTGGTCCCTTGCCATTGGATCAAAATCAACAATACTGCCTAACCATGGTGGACACTTATTCGGGATTTTTGATGATTTCCCCATCAAAAAAGGCAAACCAACAAGCAGTATTAAGGGGACTGCATAAACTATGCATAACATATGGGACTCCTGTTGAAATACAAAGTGACCAAGGCAGTCATTTTACAGGAGCTGAGGTCCAAGAATGGGCAAAAGAAAATGGAGTTTGATGGGTACTACACATACCATATCATCCCCAAGCTTCTGGTCTGGTTGAAAGGTACAATGGACTTCTTAAAGAACAGATTTGTAAGAATACAAGTGACGGAACTTTGCGAGGATGGGCAAAGGTATTGGAACAAGCTGTAAGTCAGTTAAACAACAGACCTCGGAAGCAGCAAGGTACTCCCCTGCAAATGCATATGAATGACATCCGATCAGACTGCTGTACCTTAAAACTGGAAAGGTTGAATCCAGATGCAATATATCCCATGCTAACAAACATTGACCAAACTCGGCTTTGGCTATGTGCATTGACTGAGCAAAGAGTACCAGCACAGAATACTGTATTAACCACAGAATTTAGTAATCGGACCAGAACAGCCACATAGAAGGATTTTCTAACCACTTTGGCAATGTGATTATCAAAGGCGAGGTTACTATCTATCTGGGTCCCCAGATCCCTTATTACGTCTTCTGTATTTGGGGGGCTACCACCTATATGTTAGTTTGTGGGTACTTTGTTTTTTCCAGAGGGGATGACTATACACTTTTTGGCATTTAACTTGAGGCCATGGTTTTGACACCAGGTATCTGTCTCAGTGAGACCCTTTTGGAGGATGTCTGTGTCAGCCGGAGAGTCAATTATAGCCCCTAGATTGCAGTCGTCTGCGAACTTGGTCAACCATAGTCTTCCTGTGCTTGCCTGTACCTCTGAGAAGTATATGCCGAACAGGAGGGGTCCTAGGACTGAGCCCTGGGGAACGCCACTTGTAACCGGTTTAGAGTCAGACCTAGCTCCTGCAATTCTTACCATGTGGGTTCTGTCCGTGAGCCATTTGGCACCCCATCTCGTGACATAGGGGTTTATGTTCAGGCTGGTGAGCTTGTCTGTAATGCCTGAGTGGGGAATGGTGTCGAAGGCCTTTGCAAGGTCTAGGTAGGCTGTGCGGACCACCTTTCCCTCATCTATAGCCTTGGTAACTGTCTCAAAGAAGTCCACCAGGTTTAGGAGGCATGATCTGTCCTTAACAAAGCCAAACTGGGTAGGGTCCAGTGTTTGGTGGTTTCCTATGTCTCTGTTAATGAGATCCATGATGATGCGCTCCATAGCTTTGCAGACCAAGCTAGTCAGGTTTATAGGGTGATAGTTCCTGGGGTCCATTGTGGTTCCACCTTTGTGGAGAGGAATAACCGTTGCTATGCACCACTCTGTGGGCACGTAGCCTGTGGAGAGGCTGAGTTTAAAGAGTGTGTTTAGGTGAGGGGTTAGTTCATCTTTGAGCTCATGTAGGACGCAGCCTGGGACACAGTCCTGTCCCATTGATGCTGTCTTTTTGGCTTTGGAGAGGGCTGTTTTACCTGAGTGTCTGTGATTTCAGGGGCACTACATTCTTCTGGTATAGTTATGGGCCCTTTTGGGGGTGAGAGGGGGGTGAAGTGTGCACTGAATCTGTCTGTCAGAATGTTGGCTATATCGGTCGGTTCAGTGTATTTTGTGCCATTCTGCACTAACTCCGAGCAGATCTGAGAATTGCCACTTAGATTCTTGACATAGCTAAAGAATGCCTTGTGGTTATCTTTAGAGTCCTTGGCAATTTTTCTTTTGAAGCTAGCCTTGAATAATTTTATGAGGGAACGTAGTTTCTTGTTGATATTGATCAGGGGATGTCTTCCCTTCTTGGCATTTTACTCTTTTGTGTACTAGTTTCCTCCTCCTATTGTATAGCTTGTTTATGGCAGAGGTCCACCAGACTGGTTTCCTTTTCTTGGAGGAGTGAGTCTTAGTTTTGTTTGGGATAGCACGATCCATGCATTCTTGTAGGTACTGGCAGAGTGCATTAGTAAAGGATTTTGCAGCTTGGACAGTGTTATCCTTTAGCATGGTGGCTTTGAAACTTCCCACCTCGGGCTTAAGTAACATGAAGTTTGCTTTTGAAAAGTTTTTCATGCTAGTTTCTTTGACCGGGGGTGGTGGCAGAATGTGGATAGCCAGAGTGATTAGTTTATAGTCAGATCTAACCAGCGAGTGGTTGACCTCCCGTGTGGAGCACTGGTCGCCCATGTTGGTGATGACCAGGTTCAGTATGTTGTCACCTCTGGTGGGGGTGTTGACCAGATGATCCAGGGCATTTGAGTTTATAAATTCTAGGAAATGTTGGGCAAGGGAGTTTGTACTTGAGTAGTTCTTCCAGTTAATGTTTGGGTAATTGAATTCACCCAATATCGGGGTGTTTGGTAGGACCTTTATGTTTCCAAGTGTTTCCAGGAATGTGGAGTGGGGGTCCTGGGAGATGGTGGGTGATCTGTAGCAAACTATAATTTTGAATAGCAGTTTTGCCCATTGTTAGTTGCACGTGGATGATCTCTGCAGCATCGTGCTGTGCCACTAACCTGGAGGTGTGGGTATCCTTGATGAATATGGATGCTCCCCCGTCTTTTGTATTTCGGTCCGGGTTTTGTGGCCAAAATGTATGGTATGAGTTGTAGCCTGGCAGTGATGGGGTGCTCTCTGGAGCCTTAAACCAGGTTTCTGTTACTGCACATATCTCTATTTTCTCCATAATGAGAAGTGCCTCGAGTGCGTGCATTTTTGAGGTTTAGATTCTGGCATTGAGTAGCATTACCCTTAGTTTTTTGTTACTTGTGCTATTAACGGCGGTGGGTTTGTCTTTTGAGCCTTGCCTAAAAAAGGCACTATGGGGATGGCAAGAGCCTTGGCCAGTATTCGAAAGCCTAACTGTGACAGGCGCAAGCCGTCTCTAGCGAAGCAGTGTGGCTTGTCGAGCATGTCATCCCAGGCTGTGACAGACACTGGATCCCCTTTGAATGACATCAGAAGCTTAGCCAATTGTTGAAATTGATAATTTTTTTCTCTATACAGTGGTATCATTCTTGGTGAGGGCAGGATGCTACTCAGGGTCAGAGTCATACCGGCTTGGGCTACGTGATCAGAGAGTTCTTCCATGTCTCTTTTCATGTAGTCCAGGGGAGTATGGCTGAGGTCATTCACACCAACATGGACAATGACAGAATCATATTTGTACTTGCTCTGGAGTGACCTGAGTGCTTGTGTTATGTGGTGGATCCTGGCACCCGACAGGCATCTAACAGTAACCTTCTCCTTATTCAGCCTAGTGAGTGGGACATCAGTGTGCCTGACTATAGAGTCACCTATTACTAGTGTGTTGGGTATGTTATTTTGCCTTAAGGGCTGTGATTGCGTGGCACACTGGTTTTGTGACGTGTGTGTTTCATGGTTTGTGTTGGGGGGTGGGGGTGGAGGTTGCTTGGATGTCTGCTTTGGAGGTCTCTGTTGCTTCTGCAGATTTTTATTTAGAACATCCGAGTATGTTTTCGTGTATTTGTGTGTGTTTTTTGCTGGTGCTGGTTTCATAGGTCTGTGTGAGGCTGGTGGTGTGATGCAAGTAATTCCCTTCTCCTCTTGAATGCCTGGTCCAGTCTTCGGTTGAGAGAGCTTAGCCTCCAGTTTGGCTGTATAATTGCATCTCTTGTATTATTTTTTTACATATGTAGTATGCCATTTCTGAGCCTCAACGGGGATAAAGTGCACTAATCAGTGAACTAAACCAATTTTACATGTTACAGCTATTTTGTGTCTGAGTCAAGCATATAAGGTAAAGTTTAAAATGGATTGGACTATGAAATGAGACCCTTGTATACTAATGAGAGTAGGAAAGAGTAGTAGTAGAAAAAGGTAAAAGCAAAAATCCAATTATAGTGTGAGCACCCTGTTCTATATCCATCCTGTAGCCTGTAAGGGCTGCAGGTTTAAAAAAAAAAGCCAAAAGCATGGTATTCTGGATTGTATTCCTTAGATCTATGGCCTAGGTTATAAACTACATACTTATTTTCAGCCTTTTACCTCCAGAATGTGAAACAAATGGGCAAAATGTGGAACACTTACAGCTTCAACTAGAAGCTCACATGATGGTTACAATGTGATAGTTCATACTTATAAAAGGTTATTTGATGAATTAATATGATCCAGTATTACCATGCTTATCTGTTACAAATTCTTAATATTGAATGTGTAACAGACCCTTTCATTGTGGAACACTGAGGAACATGGACGCTTTAAGACTCAAAATGAGGACCATTCCACGTAATGAGCTACATTTGAGTGGTATGACTGTATGCTGCAGACATAGGTAGTACTAGGATCATGCGAACCATGCCTGAAATAAAAAGGTGAACAGGACTCCTACCACGAGCCCAGCTGAAACCCAGCAGACCTGGCACCTCCCATTTTCTAACTATTTAAGTACTGTAACAATTACTAGATGTTCACTGAACAAGATTGCTCATCTATCAGAATTAACTAAAAATATCTTTGAATATTTTACTGGAGTGTTCCTTTGTCGCATGACCCTATCACTACATGGTATGTAGCATACAGTTTATACCTAAGCCATAGACGTGGGGATTTGATCCATTGTCATCCTTTTTGGCTTAAGTCATGGAAAAAAGTAAAATGAGAACCCAGGGCAGTCCACAGGGAAAAATGGCAAGTGTTAGTTAGAGAGGTAGTGTAGTAGACGTAGGTAGTAAGAATGATTGATTGGATGAGAAGAAATAGGAGAAATCAGTACCGTATCAGATGGTATGTATATTGTAAAGCAGTTGCATTAAGGGAGAGATTAGTTAGTCTTGTGTTAGCACTTAGAGTTTGAAATATTTTCTTTGAAACAAAAGTAAGTCAAAGTGAACTTTATTGTCCTTTAGACTCCTCAAGGGTAACCTGAATGAAATTGTGTGCATCAGTCTCGATACTGAGATGACAATTTCACATGTACAGATTACATATAGCACATACATCATACATAACATTAACTTTAAGTTAGGCTGTTATTTTACTACATACTATAAATTACTATGTCTGCAGTTTTTTAGCAGCCGAGTGATTGATTATTGCACATTTATTTATTGCATGCTTATTTTCTGATATGTTAGAATAGCTAGCAGACAAATATTGCACGTCATTGACATTGTAAACAGATTACTATGAGCGAGCATCTCAATTTCTGTTGGTCTGATGAAGTTTGTTTATGAAGTAAACAAAAGCGCTAACTTTATCTACAGCTGGTCTGGCGTGTTTTTTTTTTTGGTGTTTAGCAGTTTTTGTTTCCTTTGGCTTAAGTAGTTTATTGCACCATAATGGTTTAACTGACACAAGACCTGTCAGTGACTGATGAGATTGCTTCCAGAGTTCAAGAACCTAATTGCCTGTGGGAAGAAACTATTCCTGAACCTGGTTGTTTTACAGAGCACGCTGCGGTATCATCTGCCAGGCGACAAGCCTGTAAACAGACTTTAGGCAGGACATTGATATTTGTTAATGTCTTTAAAGTTATTTATTTTCTTAAATGGCTTGTAGTTGTGTTTGCATCTCACTTCTTGGGAAGATTTTTCAAGTTGGCAGGATCAGCTTGTAGAAGCTTTTCACCCATGTGCTTATTAAAACAGCTCAGGTTTGGAGTATTGCAATAATTTTTTCCTTCCATAGGGTCAGAAAGGGAGGATTAAACTTGTAGATTGAGAGTGAAGGGTAGTATCTCTAGTGAAGTTTAAATATAAGGCATGAGAGAAGGAAGATGGCCGTAGCAATCATTTTTAGTGTAAAGCAGTCAGTAATGTTTTTTTCTATGATGATAGATAAATGAACTTAAGTTATATTGAGTTTAATGAGATTATAGAGGCCATACTCTAGCATGCATATAAGAACGCTTTAAGCTAGAGCTAACCTACACTCAAGGGTGAGAAGATGATTTCAGAGTAGGAAATTTTAAGCTGTGTAAGAACTTTTTGAATATTTACTTTGTATGCTGAGAGACATTTAGTGATGGAACAAGAAGGCCAAGACAGTGATAGAATATTTGGCGGGATTTGTGGTTCAAAATGGAGTCAAATATGTTTATAGTCTGGCTGCTTTTAAGTTTTTGAGGAGACCTAAACAGAATGACTGCTGATTCATAGGGTTCAGTTGGACTTTGTCAGAGTTGACCTTTCCTACTGTCTGTAATTACCTTTTCTGTATGTTTGCATCAACAAAGTGTTTTTTGCCAGTTTCAGAACATCATCAATGTGCTCCATGTAGATCATTCCCTTTGTATACACTCTGCTGTACGTTGTGTTACATCTTACACAGGTATTTTTTGTTGAAACTTGAAACAAAATTCCAGTACCTTAAATTGATTCAAATGCTTCAGCAAGTAATCCAGAATGTAACAGATGGTGTACTGAAGTAGCAAAATCAGTATACATACCTTACTTTGAGAAACATTTGAATAAATAGTAAGCAGGCCATTTTGAAGGGTTCAGAAGTTATTTGGTCTATATTATGACTGAAAGTATTTCAAGATGAGTGTAAAGGGCTCCTGCTCTGCTGTTTCAAAGATGATAGAACTAGAAGACAGAGAGCTCATAGAAAACCTGAGAGTTTCTGCTGTACAAGAAAAACTGGTAGGAACAAAATATATTAATTTAATTTTATGAATGCACAAATAAACAAGTGGACTTGTGTTCCAAAGTAGGATTTGTTAATTGAAAGACACATTGACTGTATGGTCCAAACCTGACCATGAGAAAGAAGTCCAGTGCCTATATTAGTAAAGAAGCAATCATGCCAGCGGAAAGAGTTGATCTTGAAAATACTGTGGCATACATGAAAAGTGTTAAAAGTTTGAGACAAGAGAGTGTTTGTGGAAAATGATTATTCTCTGTATTCTAGGCAGAACGGTCTTTTTAGTGACTTTTATATGTTAAATATATTAAAGTAAACAAGTATTGTTCTTAGGTCTAAGAAATATACTATTTACACTATAGCAAGATAAAGTCTGGATGCAAGAAATTTTAAGTTAATATAATGCTACGATGTTCGGCTGGTGGGATGGGTTGTAAAAGTGTACTGATTATACTATACATAGAAGTAATAATTTCCCTAGTGTTTACAAAGGTGGGTGTCTAGATTAATATACTTGACTTAAGTGCTAAACATTTTTTTGTAAGACAAGATGGGGACAGGCATGACAAATGATAATTTTCTTGTATTTGCAAAGATATTAGCTTGCTGTTTTTTCTGTTAGCAAATGCTCTCAGCCAGAGACATGGTCTGCAGCTTAAAGCAATCTGCCAGGGGAATTTTGTACACTGTGTTCAGAGTGAAATTTTTAAAGATTCCTCCATGCTTCTACAGAGATTTTTTTTTCCTCATTGCTGACTAATTTTATAAGGAGTCATGCTGTATGCTGGTGCAAGCAGTTATTTTAAGACTTCTGAACATTCTTTGTTAAAGGAAATGCAAAATTTGAAAGTGCAGTGGCAAACAGTTGAGTAAAAAATAGTCTGAAATTATGGAAGTGAATAAGAGATAGTAGCCTACCCAGCAGCCTTAGTACTTCAATGTATGCAATAAAACAGTGCACAATTTAGTTTTATTTAAAGGTAGCCACCGTGGAAGGGGAATAGAGGTAAGAAAACAACAGACAGCCCAAATATGCAACAAAGTCTTGAAAATGTAGGATCTTTGTTTAGAAGTATTTGCATACGTATTTTTATACCCCAGGCAGACTCTAAAGAAATTTGCCTCTATAGTTTGTTAATGTTGGAGGTGTGATGGGGAAGAAAAAATAACTGGGAACATATTTTTGGGAGTGTAATGAGTTGACAGACTTTAAAAAATCCCTGCAGACTTCTCTGTTAGAAATACCTGGTAAGGAAATTATTTTTTAGTCTGTGATACAGAATCGGAATTGCCTAGGCATTGTAAGGTCTTGCTGAGTTTAATTATGGTGGGTGGCAAAATAACAGTTAATGGACAATTTAAATAAAAGTCTAAACCAACCATACTAGAAGTAGTGATAATGGTAACCAGGATAAAAGAAATGGAAGTGGGATCTTCAGAAAAGGGTAGGAGCACATTGCATAAAAAAATGGGAATTGTGGGAACAATACATGCAGAATAATGTTTTGGAGGAATGAGGTTTAAGGGAAGGCAGGAACTGAATGAGCTATGTAATGGTTGACTGACAGTGACTGTACAGAAAATTATAAGTGATGTATGATATTTGCAACTGAAAATGTCAATATGGTTTGTTTTCATTTACAAATGTATGATTTCCTATGTCATAGGTGATAATTCAATAAAGGTGTTTTTTGAAAACAGACAGCAGTCAGTATGATTAGGAACTCAGACTGTAACTTGCACGTTAGCATGAGTAATGTTAATTTTATATTAGGAAATGCCTGTTGGTGCAGTTGTAAAGTTGGGGTAATTATTCTAAGCTGGAGAGTTAGACTTCATTTGTTGAAAATATATGCCATTTTGTGTGTTTATTCTTAGTTAATATGGGGTGTGGGTGTTCTGAAAATATATTTAATGTTTTCGTTTGAAGGTTTGTATTAAAAGAAATTAATCTTGAAAAACATGACAGAGTCAATTGGAGTTGAAAAGAAACAATGGTATACAAAGGTCAGCCTGCCAGACAATATGTGCATGTAAGGCAAAAATTGAAAATAAGCACATTGTGTGTAATAGGTGGAGCTATCACTTTTTAATAAAATGGATACTCTTTCTCTGCTATCATGGAATGTAAAATGACCTTGCATGTATAAATAAAGGAAAGAGTATTGAATTATATTAAGAAATGCAGAGTGTGAATAGCAATGCGGCAGGAGAAACATTTGGAAAGAAATTGGCATGTAAATTTTACCAAGAAAATATTTCAGGATAGATAATCAGCATAATATCAGGGTCAAAGGAAAGGGGAGTTAATACTGATTTGTAGAAGGACTCCAATACTGATAGAAGAGGGAAAAAAGACAGTGATGGTAAATTTGTGGTAGTATGGGGCTTTTGACAAGTAAAGAGGATTATGTTGGCTTGTATTTATATGCCATAAAAAATGCTATTATGGGGTTTACATTTTGGGGAGAAATGCACAGCTTTCAGCAGAGAATATCACTTACAAGTGGTGAATGGAACTTGATTTGGAATAATGAGGATGTAACATGGGAACCTGGAAGGCAAAATATAACAAAAGATAGTACATTTCTGAAGAAATGTAGGAAAATATTTGGTAGAGAAGAAGGTAGCTGCAAATTCAGAAGTAGGAAGTCATACAATTTGCATATTCTTCCCCAAGGTGCAATGACTGGGCTAGACTGGTTAGAAGTTTTATTTCACAGGAGCATGTACATTTAATTGAAAGTTTTGATACACATCATTAACTATTTCAAGTCATGCACAAATAGACTAAGATAAAAGTGGAGGATAACGAGGTAAAAATGAGACATTTTCGCTGTCCCACCTTCCTTATAAAAAGAGAGAAATTCAAGGGACAGGTAGTGGAAATTATTTAATAGTTAATAGGGAAGATATAAATTTCTTCAGAAGGGAAAGCTGGTAAGTGGGCTAAATGTAAATGGAGTTGAAAAATAAGGTAAAAATAAAAGAACAAGAGAGATGGCTAATAAGTAATAGGAATCTCTTAGAAGGACTGACAGTGGTTAAATTGTTGCAGAATAAGGCAAATCTTACAAAAGAAGAGGATGAGAACTGCAGACTGGTGAAGAGAAAATAAAGGAGTATTTGATTAATATGCATGAGTTTGCAAAGATTGTTGTTAAGCAACAATTTTTAGATAACCACTTTAGAGCATAAAACTTTTTAGCATGGTGACTTAGGCAACAGAAATACGATGATGATTTCACCAAATTTAGAGAGCCTGTGACAAGAAAAATAACCATATATACTATAGAGATATTAGATATATTGTGGTAATTTTATGAAAATTTGTATAAAGCAGAGGAACGTGGAGACCATGAAAGAGCACAAGTAGAAGTATTTATGGAAGACTTAATTATGCCTAAGTTAGAGGAAGATGAGGTTCAACAACTAATAGTTATGATAGGAGGAGATGAGATAAAATTAGAGATGTATTACCAGTCTGCAGGGAGATCTTCTGGAACAGATGGTATTCCTATAGAAGTTAGGAAGTTAGAAGGGATGAAAGTGATAAAGATCTGGAAGATTTTGTTTAATAATATTTTAAAAGGAGGGGAAGCATCAGTATCTTGGAAGAAAGCTGCTGTTGGCTGTATTACCCAAGAAGGATAAAAACCCATCAGTCCCAGCTTCTTATAGACCTATTTAATTTGTAAACCATTATTATAAAGCGTTTATCTGTAATGGCTAAAAGAGTGGCAGCAGTATTGTCAAAACTAATATGTGGATCAGCTTGGTTTTGTGGAGGGAAATCAGACATTTGACAACATTAAGAGAACAATAATGATCCAGAGGGAAGTAGAATGTAAGAAAATACTACTGTTGTTTCTGAGTTTTGATGTAAAGAAAGCATTTGATGGAGTAAGCTAGTTTTTGATGAGTAGGGCAGTGGAAGCATTTGCATTCCCTGATACAATAATAATGTTAATTAGGAGGAGGTATGAAGATTCATAGGCAAGAATGAATATAGGAGGGTTCCTCCCTCCTAAATTGTGTTTACAGAGAGGAACCAGGCAGAAATGTCCTATTTCCCTTTATTTGTTTATATTTAGAGCTATTGGCAAAAAAATACTCTAAATTCAAGGATATAATTTGCATGGTAATCAAAAAAGGTTTTCTTTAGTTGCAGATGATATTTTATATTTGATAAATCCAGAAAAGGACAGTTTGGTTTTGTGGAAAATGTTGAGACTTTCACATCAGAAATAAAATTAATGAAGATAAAACAAAGGCTATAATGGTAAATTATGTACCTCCAGACAAATTGGTGCAGCAATATCCATATTAATGGGAACATAATAAGATGAAGTATTTAGGAATATGGATTAAAAAAACCTTCTTTTATAGCTGCTATGGATATGTGGGAAGAGGGAAGAGACTAAACAAGTGAATACAAAAACTGAGAAACTGGAAGTTCTTGTTTGTTAGTATTGATAGTAAAAGTAAAATACAAGCAGAGAAAATGTTTTATAGACATGCCAGGCATATTTTTACCAACAAGAGGAGAAGTTGTGGACAAGAATTAATAGATTTAAAGAAATTTATTTGGCAGGGAAAGAGGGCAAGAGTTAAGTGGAATGTTTGTCCTTCCAACAGAACAGCATGGTTTAGGATTACTCAATTGGAAGTGATATTTTAGAGTTATGGAGATAAGGCTCATGTACATAACACAAGCAGAATATTATAATTCAAAGCGGAAAGGGATGATTATATGGGGGGGGGTCATGAAATGAGGAGTGTGTGGAATTTTGCATATGTATCCTTGTGAATAACCATACAGAATATTATATTCAGAAAGTATTCTAAGAACTAAGCCAACACAGAAATGGAGAAAGAATATTTTGGTGATAGGGATGACTGTAAGTAGCTGTACAGAAAATGAGCAAGAGGACATTGGAATTTACTGGACAAAACTGGCAAAAGAACTAAGATATTGGGAATCAGGCAACTAGAGAGGGAAAGGATGAGTCCAAGAAGAAGTTTGAACTGCAGGTTAGAGCTTGCTTTCCCTACCAGGATTAATATCAGGGTATATGGAAAGAGAAGGGGACAGGGAAGTCCAAAGTGAAAGACCTGCTTTGGTAGAGTTTTTAGTTGAATCTAGATTGGAAGCTGCTGCTACAAAAAGGGATAATTATCAGGCCATATAAAATATTGCATTTTAAGTATAAGAATCAATTAGAGGAGGTTAGAAAAGATTGGGAGAGAGTGGAAAAGCAACTTACACGGAACAATGGGAGGATGTATGTAGGGCTCCCAACTACTGAAGAAAGTTGACAAGGTTTAGAATTTCCTTTGTCTGTTATAAACACGACTTCTCCTGTGGCTCTTATGACTAATTTTTTGCTTGGTTGTATTTGTGTAAGGTATTTTCATACACCATGCAAACCTCAACAAATTTTTCCTCATGTAGACAGCAAATCTTTGTGTGGTATTGGGAAGGGATATTTAATTGGGACCATGTTTTATGGAAGTGTAATGAGCTGGCAGATTATAAAAATTTCCTACAGAACATTCTGTCAGAAATATTGGGGGAACAAAGTAACTAAGGGAATTGTTCTTTTTAGCCAGGACACAAGATCTGGATTGCCTAGATATGGTAAGGCCTTATTCAATGTAATTCTATTGGCTGCCAAAAAAGCAATTACTAGAAAATGGAAATCAAAGTCTATAGCAACTGTATTTAAGGTACTGAATATTTTAAAAGAACTAGAGATGGGATGTTCAGAAAAGGGAAGACACAAATTGCATAGCAATAAATGGAGTTTGTTTGAAGAATCCATGCATAATAATGCTCAGGAGGAGGAGGACTAAGATTTAAGGGCAGGCAGGAACGGAGTAATTTCGGTAGGATATGAGTAAATGAGATTTATCATATAGAAAGAAAATATGTATGTAATTTAAGTAAATGAAAACAAATATGGTTTGTTTTCTTTTCTATTAATGCAAGTGTGCCTATGTCTTGAATGATACTTTAGTAAGGGTGTGTTAAAAAAAAAATGAACTCGTCAGTTTCACAGTTTTATTTCTGAATTGTTTTAATTGTGATGAATATTTATTGCATTGCCTGGATGTGTACATATGGATAAGTTTTGTCAAACTAAAGAATTTTATAAAGATCAGTACTTTCAACTTGTATCTTAAACAACTTCCAAAGTGGATACTAAGTTGTCTAAAGCTATACTGTCTAGGTAGTTTTATGACTGTATTTCATTTGTTATAAACAAGGTAAGCATATACCTGGTAAACTGAAGGCACACACTATTAGATCAGTCACTATTTCTCATGCATTTTTTTTGTAAAAGAGCACTGATAACTGTCAAGCTACTACTAGGGCTTCCCTAGGCAACTTAGCGGAATATTACAATCTAGACATCATCTCCTGGTATCGCGCAGCCTTTGTGGTTGCAGTAGTCCATGACGATCTTTCCTAGACCACCCAAGTTAATTGCTAGGGACTCTGTCCTCTTAGTAATAGAGGGTGGCCCAGACCATGTCAGAGGCATATACATGTATAACAGAGCTGCTATGTTTTTCTGCCTACCTTGCCCCAGTCTGGTAGAGGAGACTGTGAGTATATGTTTGAGAAGTGTGTTTGACCTGTTTTTACATGGGCACAGGGGGTTAAGACTTGGCTGTAGATAGGCAGAGTTGTGCTAAGAACTATGGGTATGGGGAAAGAATTCAAGTCCTGAGAAAGTTCATATTAGTGCCAAGGCAACCGCGAGGTGGTGTCAAGGTCCTGTCAGAAGAGCACGAGCCACAACCATGTAGTTCTGTCATTATAGAGAGTATATAATTGTCTTCAGCAGCTTCAAGGGTTTTAGATGTCCTGTAAAGGTTGTCGATATGAGATCAGTTGGTTGAAATCACGTGCTGCTTATTTCCTCTTAATTTTGTTTAATTTTTATAGATAATGTTACTTCAAGTATCAACCACAAAATTTGCAAACTTGCTTTGTTTTCTTATTTTACCAGGAATGGTTTTTTTTTTTCATTTTCAATCTGTTCACAATGGAAAGTGAAAATGCTTGCTTTTGGGTACACTTTACTTTTTTTCTTAGTAAGAATATTATGTGAGCAGTTTTCCTTTCATCACTTACTGCACACGTATTCTTAAACTTCATTTTTTTCTTAATTTTTCACTCTGTTGCCATATGCCTGTTTCTGCTACCGAAAAGACATTTTTATTGCTTAAAATTACCATGAGAAGCTTTTGCCCCTATCATACCTGTAATATTACATGTATCTTTGTCCATATGGTTTTCTTTCTTTCTTTATCTAGTTCAGTATTTTGAGTTAAAGGATATTTTCACTCTGCTCATCCATGAACTTTTTGCCTTGTAACAAATTTAAACACTGAGTCACTTATCTCTCATGAACATGTTATTAATGCAGACATCAACACAAGCACCTAGTCATGCAGTTTGTAACTGAAGTTATGCTAGTTTGAGTAGAGCACAAACTGGAAACTAGGAAGTCGATAAGGCCTACAAAGCCATGTCTTCAAAATATGAAATGTCAGTCATAGAGGACTAGCCATTTAAGCCAGAAGGGCTGAATGACAACTTCATTACACAGCTCAACTCTCTGGAGATGATGAGCGAATGTACTACACATTCCAGCTGGAAGCATTACAAAACATTTAATGTAATTAGATCTTTATTGAAATGTTGGCACTTGAAATGCAAAGTGCCAACATGCTGGAAAAGAGACATAAAATCCAGAAACTGAATCTTTAAAATCACTCTTCGCCTTTAAACTTTTTATTTTTTTTTTTTAATTTTTTTAATATACAGAGAAACAAAGTTACCTCTCCTTCATCACTCCCTCAAACTCGTGTGTATATATATATATATATATATATATATATATATATATATATATACACACACACACACATGCACACACACACACACACACACACACACACACACACACACACACGCACACACACACCAACTCTGGGATTGCCATACCTTTGAGAAAAGGCAGTATTCCAGGACATGGCCGTCTTGGACTTAGTATATGTAAGTCCCTTTTTACAGTCATTCAGTCACCATGTTTCTGGACTCACTGTTGCAGGTTCCAACATTTCAAATATCGAACAATTTAATTGCTTTATCTGGGTAGTTTGTGTTCTGTGAAAAGTATCTTAGCAGGTCACTTTTTAAAACAAATAGAAGGTAGCAAAAAAAAGTGTTATTGTCTGCAAAGACGGATTAGAGAGAGACGCTGATTCACAACATTGCCTTTATACACAAATGCAGAGTCAAAGCATTTGAAGTTATTGTTTCTGTTCTGAGTCATATTTGGTGACATTGGTAGAGCATCAAGTGATACAGCAAATGAAAAATTGCAAATATGCCATGTTATGATAATTGAGTTAATGTTACTTGCAGCATAAATTTGTAGAAAATGTATACATTTTTATTTTTCTTTTGTTTCTGTAGAGGTGATGTTTAAGCAGGTATCTCTGTGTTTATTTTATTTATTTATTTGACATTTGTCAACCAGGAAAGTCTGACTTGGAACTAGCCAATTTTCAGCACAGGCCTGGGGAGAAAAGCTGCAGATGCATGTCTTTGTAGCATGGGAGGAAACCGGAGCATCCGGAGGAAACCCACATGAATGCAGGGAGGACATGCAGACTCCGCACAGAAGGCACCCAGCCGAGAATTGAACCGGAGAATCTCTTGTTGTGAGGTGTCAACGCTACTACTGCATCATTGCGCACATGGTTTGTTACTGTGACACAAAATTCTTGCATACATTGAAGGTTGCTTTAAGCTGTTTTATTTTAATTAAAATATGCATGTGTTAAATCAGTTGATTTCACTTCCTTTTTACTTGCTGCCAGCTTTGTTTGATGATCTAGGTTACACCCAAATTATTACCCTGACTATAAGAACACTGACTAGTAGTCCATATTGTTTGTGAATGGCTGTAAGAAACACTGAAACTTCTAGCACAATCATTCTGAAGATCTTAAAGGTTTAATTTCTCTGTTTATATTCAAAGGCTTGGTGTAAGTTGATGCCAGCATCAAACCACTTCCCGGCAGGCTGTTCAGTAAACAGAAGCTGTCATACCTCCTCTGTTTCTCTTTAAGGAATGAGAATTGTCATTACAAATACAGTGCAACCTGGTCATTTTGCTATAGTTAGAGGAAGAAATCCAGCCCATTGAATAGCTAGGCTGATGTATAACATTTTACACAATCTGCTGATGAGCTCATAAATATATAAAAAAATAAATAATTAATTTGTTAAGAAGTTTGATTTTGTTTGGAGTGTTCATGAAAGCAAAATTATTTTAACTCTTTGAAAATGTGTATGCCTGACTTTGCAAAATGGTATAAACAAGGATCACTTAAAGGAATCTGGACTGAAAGGTAAAAGTTAATTAGAGCAGTTGTATTGTTTTCATCATTGTTTCATCTGCATTGTGTAGGACCTTCCAGCACCTATAGTTGATGATGTTGACAAGATTGAAATGCAAGAGGAAGTAAAAATTGACTCCAAAAAACTCGAAGAACCTATGACAATAGCTTGGCGCTACCAAAACCTGCCAAAAATGCAAGTAAGTATTAAAAGGTTGTTTAATTTGCCACCAATTTGTTTTGTGAGATGGACAGCAATTTAAAAGGACAAAATTATAAAGACAGGAACTTGGTGGCACAGCTAAGTAAAAGAGGTAGTGGGTTTTGTCAAACAAATTGGTCACATGATTGGACAGAGAAGATTTGTCATGGTCATATTTCTTTGTGTTTTTTGAACTGGTTATTTGTGCTAGGCATGGCCTATTTTCAGAAGAGACCCAAGGAGGTTTTCATACTAACTAGGGGAATTTTGTCCAGGACACTGAGAAAATATCTCATCTGTTTTTAATAATGACCAGCCATTGTATTATTTTGCATTGAAATGCAACAGCAGAATAATGAGTGAGAGATTTGTAAGGAAATGCATAGTCTAATTTTATTCTCTGGTTGTAAGCTTGGGGTTGAGAAGTATCCTGTCTGAGAAAAGTGCATTCTCTTTTCTCTTAGTGCAATCTCAGATTTGGAATGCAGTAAATAGGAGGAGTGCATTTGGGATACTGTGGGTGCTTGCCATTTTATAGAAGCACTTATGTGATTTCATTTAATATTTTTAGAGTTTGGAGGTAAATAAGTTTTTTTTTCCACTTTTTATTATTTTGGGATTTGGAAGCCCTCATTTTGCATTGCTTGTATATACGAATCACTGATGACTAGTAGCTGCATAATTTAGATGCCTACTTAAGAAAACAAAATGGAGCAGTGAATGGTTTCACAGACTGTATTTGTGAATTGAGTAGTAAAGTTATCTTTCAAGCCACCCTATATTGTATTTATGCAATATGTTCGTAGTTATAGTATAGAATTGGGGCTGATGCCATTATGAGCCTAGCACATCACTAGAAAATTTACTGTCATCCATATGTCTAAGTAGTTTACACAAAAATAAAAACAGTGGCTCTAATATCAATTGGATGTTAGTTCTGTAAATTATTAAATCTGACATAGAATGACTTATTTTCTGAAATAAGTTTTTTGTATGTACTAATTGTGAGCTTCTTTCACCTCAGCATCTTAATTTGAACATTTTTGTGTAGATGTCATTTAAAAAGAGTTTAATTGGACCCTCAGAATGTTTCTACACTGTATACAAACCTCTCCTAATAAATCTTAAGTTAGTAGAAAAATGAATTTCACAGAGTTTTTGCCATGTAAGACATGCTTTGTAGCCTCTGTATTCTGGAAATATTTGTAATGCTTTTCATACAGTAATGAAATGCATTATTGTACTTGAATAGTGAGAGTACCACTAAAACAAAAATGTAAATGGGATTTATTTTTTTTAAGAATAATGTGAATCACTCAACATGCCTTCCTACAGTCCTACACATTTTCTTTGAAGTCTATGTGAGTTTCAGCAGTTGTTCCCATGTTTTCAAAGGAATGGACAATTTGAAGGCATTTACATAGAATGAAGAATAGCTTTTTATCCCGAAATGCATTGTGGACATTTTTGTTTTCATTTATTGTAAAATCACTGATAAAATGCTCTAAATTATTTTAGGTGGTGTCCACTGATAGCTGCTATCTTGCACTTATGCACACATTTGCCATCCCTAACATTTTGAAGTAGTTGAGAAGCAAGTGTTAAGTAAGAGTAGATCAAACACAGACCCTTGTAATACTCTACAGAATATAGATTTCCATATTAAATTGTTGTGTCTTTAGGCTTTTCCCGGTTAGGGGTCGCCACAGAGAAACTCCGGTCCGCTAATGATTGGTAGTTGATTTTTACGTGCTATTAAATATTTATCTAGATGATTATAAAAGTGATTGATTAGCAGGGCTTTTAGTTTAGATATTTTAGTATGTATGTATTTATTTATTTATATTTGCTTACCGGGGTAGTCTGTTTGGGTATAAGCCCATTTTCAGTGGAGTCCCAGGGAGAAAAGCTCCAATATAATGTACATTAATATACAGAAAAAGATACATTAATAAAATAAAGAGAAATACAAATATATATATATATATATATATATATATATATATATATATATATATATATATATATATATATATATATATATATGTATATATATATATAAAACAGAATTCACCAACAACAAAAGTCCAACCAAAAAATGTGAAATACGGCCACAAACAGCTTTAATGACAGCACAGCACAAATCCCAAATATCCAGTAAGCGCTTTTTGTCAGACAGTTGACGACTTCAGACCGAATAATGGTTAACCACAATTCATACTTATACAAAAACAAGATTGCAATCATTCCATTAAGCAATCATACAATTAACTAATCTAATTAAAATCTATTGACATAACCTTTTTCTTAAACTCAATTCATATAAACATTTTAAAAGACTTAATTACTATATACAGTTATACAAATAAATATAAGTGCAATGACAGCTTAAATCATTTATAAAGAAATTCTTTTGTATAGAAGTTTGGCCCAATGTTTTCACTTTTTCCTTTTCAAATATATTTTAAAAATTTCCATGTCATTGAGAACAGGCGGGGAACTAACATTATATTTCATAATCCAACAGTATTCTTTCCAATCAAGCTCTTCCTCTGCTAACAATTTATTTTCATAATTAAATACTCTTATCACTGAGAATTTAGGTAAACCTTTACATGTGGTTTAGATATTATAGTATGTATGTATTTATTTATTTACATTTGCTTAACAGGATAGTTTGTCTGGGTATAAGCCCGTTTTCAGTGGAGTCCCGGGGAGAAAAGCTGCAGTACAATGTACATTAATATACAGAAAAAGATACATTAATAAAATAAGGGAAATACAAATATACATTGACTTTGAAAACATAACATTAAGATAATAGAATAGTATCATAAGCATTGTTTACAGAGTTTAATTTTTTTTTCTTCTTTTAAGGTATATAAAGATATATTAGGTTAGTACAGACGGAGAAAGAGGAAAGTAAAAGAGGATGAAAAAGAACTCCAGGTCATAAAAGGCTACTGATCTGGAGGGGAATAATTAACCTGGATTGATACAAGAACAAATCAATCTACTCTATAGGTGGACTTTTAACTGTTTATTGAATTGAATTGGATTAGTAGTGTTTAAAATATGTTGTGAAATTGTGTTCCGGGTTTTGAAAATATGATGAGAGTAAAGGGAATCCCCAGCCTTGTCATTACTTTGAGAGACTTGTAGAAGGGTTTTGTATGTAGAAGAAAGTTGTCGAGTATTAACATATGGTTGGAGTAATTGTTCCAAGGCTGGGGTTCTGTCAAGGTGATAAACTAAGTGGTGGGTGATATTGGGAATAGGTAAGATAATGGGGGAGTTTTAGCTGTTTTAATTGACGTAGGGAGGAGCAATGATGTGACCTATGTGGGGAATTTGTAGCAAACTTGGCAATTTTGTTATAGTAGGCTTCAAGTTTGGAAAGTTCAGTTTTGCTAAGTAAGGTAAGCATGGGGAGGTGTAAAGTAGAGTGGATAGGAGGTGAGTTCTAGCTATGTCTAATCTGGCTTGGTTTGTCAGAAATGGCTTAATGCGGTACAGAGAGCCAAGTTTGGTGTGAGTTTTTTTAATGGATTCAGATAGATGAATATCAAATTTTAGTTTGTCAGTAGTTGCACCTAGTAGTTAGGTTTGGGAAATGGCAGTAATAATTGTGTTGTTTGAAGAAATATATATATGTAAAAAAGTTGAGGATATGGTAAATTTGTTTGGGAGAAATAGCATTAGCTTCATTTTATTTGGGTTTAGTATAAAGTTAGCTATGTTTAGCCAATGTTCAACTTCCAAGAAAGATTGTTGTGTGATATCCTGTAGTTGTGTGAGAGAGGATGCTTTACATAAGCTAGTCATCTGCATATTGGATAACTGAGGCAAGTAGTGCGGATTTATGCAATTGGTTAGTGAATATATTAAAAAGCAGGGGGCCTAGTATAGAACCTTGTGGGACTCCAATGTTAACAGGGAGTAAAGATGATGGCTCCTATTCCACTGAACAGATTGTTGTTGCCTGGTTAGATAGCTATGGAACCATGGTAGGATGGATTGACTAAGGTTGAAGGTGGCAAGTTCTGATAGTAGATTTTGGTGTGAAATAGTATTGAAGGCCTTAGAAAGGTCTAGAAAGATGGCAGAGACAAGTCTGTTTTGGTTTCTGTGGTTATATACAATGTTGCTAAATCTGAGGAGGGCGGTTGTGGTGCTGTGATGGGGCGAAAACCATGTTGTGTATGAGAGAGGAGGTTGGATAGTAGATGATTTAAAAGTTGAGTATGGACACATTTTTCAAGTATTTTAAAGAGGGGAGAAAGGATGGCGATGGGTCTGCAGTTTGTAAGTTCTCTATATTATTGAAAACCTTGGATAAATTTGTATAAGCCAGTGTTACTAGTAAGCCTTTGTCAACCTCCTCACTCATGTAGCCATAGAAACATATTAAGTTGATAAAGTAAGATCTGTTTTCACTAAGTCCATGCTTTGGTGGAACAGGATTTTCATTTCCTAAGTCAGAAACTATAATAGAACTTGTCAGTAAGTTTTCTAAACACTTTTTTTTTTAACTTTGGCATTATGTAACTAATTTATTCTAACAAATAAGGTCACAGGACACCCACTATGCCTATTCTATAATTAAATTTAACTTTAGAAAGAGAACTAATGGTTTCTGGATTCTAATACATCAGGAGCAGAAGTATTAATTAGCTCATTATACTCTGCAAGTTGGCTTCCATGAGTAGCCAATAGACCCTGAAGTATAGTTCAAGATGTATCTAGTATATTAGTATACTTTCTGTCTGCCAGTAATATTCTGTTATGTTGGCAGTGGGTCAGTCTGAATGTTTCTTTTAATATATTTATACATGAATTGTGTCTTGTCCTCAACTGCAAATACTTAGTAACGTTTGTGCATGTAATTAATTGACTTCAAAGATAACTGAATTCAATTGTAATTTTTTAAATTTTCTGGTACCATTAGCAAATCTGTTCTTGATACTTATTAAAGGGAAATTGTTCCCAGTCTACATGCTTTCTGTTTGTTAAAGACTTTGTAAATAGTGTAATTGTGTTATGGGGGTTTCCTGGTGCATCTGTTCAGTGAAATGATTGATGACTGGCCTATGGGAGTTCAGCTTTTTATGATGGGTATATGCGAGTCAGTAAGTAACCCAGTCATTTGACAAACAAATCCTAGCATTATTTGAATTGTTTAGGCTGAAATGTGTGTTTCTTCTCACACTTGGAGAACTTCTTTCTCATTGAGTTTGTAATTGCTTGGGAGAAGTTTCAATAGTGACTACTTTTGTATTTGATTTTAACATTTTTATCAGTGGTAGTCACCAAATCATGACCTGAAGTACCCAAGGAAGGGTAGATGCTTAACATCTTTTATGAAGAATCATAACAGTATTTCAGACAGTAAATAGGTAGAAGTGATGTTCACTTTTATGAATGAGCAGTGAAAAAGTAAGATGTGTGTCGAGAAGATCTAATTCTTGTCTTTATTTTATGTTTTGAATATGAATTTCAAATTTTATTTGATCTATCATGACAACTTCTAGTTCAGTTTCTGAAACAGTTTCAAGTGTATTGCTGTTGCTGGTTAGAACTGTGAGGTTGGACTTATGATCTGTTTGAAAATTGGGGATAAAGAACATGAGCTTGGTTTTGTTAGACCTGAGGTGCAGTTGACTGTATACCTTAGGTTTTTGCAGTGCTGGACTATATTTTTAGTTAGAGTTGATTGAGGGTAATATGTGTTAATGAAATATATTATAGATTCATAGTTTTGTAGATAAGTACTGGGATATCTGCCCTTGCAGGCCATTTTAAGCCTAGCCAGTTTCCCTTTCTGTGCTTGACATAACCTATCCCATTTGGTTATAGATTGGCTGTACCCATCCCTTGGTTGATGATTCTATATACCCCTAATGAGAATGAATGGGAACAAACCACAGAGTAATAGATTTTCATAGAGATGGGTACTAAAAAGGATTCCCATAGAATGTTAAAGTAGTTGAAATTACCCAGAGATGTGCTAGAATTGAGGAGTTGTAAGTCAGAGAGAAATGGTTCTGTTATATTGCATTGTTAAATAGGAATATCTATAATAGCCTAGTCTGGTATGAGAAGATCTGTCCCCCTCAGCATTAGGAAAATTTTCCAATAAGCAGCTCCTTCCCCAACTGCTATCACTCCTGTTTTCCCACAATGCTATGCAAAACATCTTTCTCTCAGATCTTTTTTTTACCATGCGTTAAAGCAAGGACATAAGAGAAACAATCCTTGACTACTTTTCAAAAATTGCTATCTTTGTGTAAAAAAGTTATTTTAATACATGTTTTCTCATTTTCATCTTCCTTTAATTTGGTCACAATTTCAGGTCAGACCATTCCACTTTAATGATTTTTCCTCAAAAAATGTACCAGTCTGAATTCTGTCAGTAGGCCTTTGGCATTTTCACATCTCAATCTTTCTGTTTTACAGTAATTTCAACTCCATTTCTGTTTGAAGATTTTTGCAATTGGTGTTAACTGCTTTTATGGATTTTTGTTTTGTCCCAAGGTAAACATGTGCTTAGTGTTTAAGTGAATAGTGTTTTCTTTTGCTTGTGAAATTTGTAAAGCCGTTACTATATCTACTGTTAGAGACAGGATTTTGGTCTTAAAGATTATGTAGCGCTCCTAAATATATATGTATATATATATATATATATATATATATATATATATATATATATATATATAGAAGCACTTTACTATCTTGAAATACTGAAATCTTGAATTTCAGTATCTTGAGACGAAAGTGCAGTTCAGCGAAAATGCACTTGATCGAATTCGGAATGTGGAATCCGAGGTTGTGGTGGCGCGCTCTGTGGAATTTGCTGTGTTTGTAAGGTCGTGTGCTGTGGTATATGGTTTGTTTGCCATTGTGTGTATATATCTGGAGATTGAGATAGATTCCGTCTTTTTTTTTTTTTTTAAGGGTTTTGGGTATGGATTTGAGTGTTTGCGAGTGTGTTGGCAAGTTTTAGGGGTAGGGTAGGTAGCCAAGAGTGTGAGTGTGTAAGTGTTGAGAGTGGTGGTGGTTGCACGTATGTGATGTGTGTTTGTGAAAGGGGAATATAGAGTATGTAGTGGTGGATTTAGTGTCTTTGTCTTTTTAGTGTGACCTCGAAGTTAGTATATATAAGTAGCGGGGATGTGGGGGGGGGTCACAGACCCCCACATGGATGGTGCAGTGGGGCTTCCCCCCTATTTTTATGTAGGGTAGATGTGTGTATTTTTATTTGTGTGTTTCTTTTTTTTAGTGTGGAGAGGAAGGTGAATGTATGCATGTATGTTTGTGTGGTAGAAGGTGTAGTTAGAAGTTTTGATTTTGAATTTCGCACTTTTGGGGTTTTGATATTGTGAATGTTCGGCTTTATAGTCTCGAGATACTGAAATTCGAGATTTTAGTATTTCGAGATTATAAAGTGAATCCGTGTGTGTGTGTGTGTGTTTATTAAAATGATTTTAGGAAATTTTTAATTTAACATCTCAGTCAGATAGAGGAGTATGTTAGGTATGCATTCGAGGTTTTTTCAAAGTATGAATTATTCCCATGTGGATTGTGACAATTATTAATTATTTATACATTAGTATATGAATTGTACATTTGTGCGTTGTATTATTAATGCTTTTATTTTATTTATAAGATAATAGTTATTCAATTTTTTGAGGTTGGGTTCACTTTAAGGGAAGTATATGCTTTCATTGATTGTGGCTTTGGTGCCAAAAAATAGTGTATTTAAATGTGTAATTTAGATTTAAGTTTGTTCTGATGAAGTCCACATTTTAGTGGATGAAAGCACTTAATATTTGTGAAGTTTATGCATTAAAACTGTGTTTTTTATGTTCCGCATGTTGGTGTCTTCCTGGTGGAGTCTGAGGCATTAAGCGTTTATTTGGTTCTTTGGTGGTTTCTTTGTCGATTAAATGCTACACTTGATTCGAATTATGGTATTTAGAAGTAGAGTAGACACATTAGTATATGATATTTCTTGCTGTTTTTATGCATATAAGCAGATGCTGTAGATTTCAGTGATGGCCCTTCCAGCAGACACTTTTCTGTTTTTACTAAGTAAACATTTACTGATGACTAGTTGTGAAAAAGTTCAAACAAAAATTGAGTTACTTCATTTCAGACTCAAGCAGCAGTATTTAATCGGCTGTCAGCAAACTGTCCTGGCGCAGAACAAATATTACAGAACTAAGTAGGCAATTTATCTTGGCAGAATAAAGGAATTCTGCAGTCCTGCAGGTATTTGTATCCCTTCACTGGGCAAATACCATAATGCAGTAAGGCTTGCAGCAACTTATAAAATTCATCTAGCTTTCCTGTATAAATTGAATAAATTCAGTTCATACAGGTTGTGGTTCCTTTGTATCTTTTGAAAAAGATTTTACTCCTTCTACAGCAGACTTATTTTCCACACACTCAGATTGCTTTTTTCATACACAAAGCCCCAGGCAATCCTCACAGAATTAACTTTAGAATTAGAGGTAAGCAAATCAACAACATTTGTGAAGAGTAACTTTAATTTACAGACTGGAACAGCTGTCCTTCATTAGCTTCAGTGTCAGCTTCCTACCTGAATACTTTATATCTAACTTTTTTCCTGCTCTCCTCAGTGTATCTCCTTGACTCGGCAGTGGTACACATTTAGACTCCCTTTCTCCCCCCTAGCAACAGTCTAGCAGTTACTGTATTACCCCCAGGGTAGGACCATTGGATGTTCATGTTTCAGTGTTGCCGTCATAACTGATGGTATTTCCTGTCACGGAAGCTCTTGGACAGCCTGACTACCAGAAAATTTTCTCCTTCTGAAGCTGCCGGGCGCCTTGTCCAGTGCCAAGATGTCTAGGTATAAAGGGACTTGGCCGGCTTCATAGTCTTGGTTCTTTCTTGCTGTCAGAGCCTGAAGCAGAGTGCGCGTCAGTATGTTAGTCGGTCCACACCAGAGCAAGATGTGTAAAACTATGTACCCCATTGAGGAACTACTCATGTGTTTCTTGACTAATGTCAGAGAAAGTTAATAACCATCTCTGCTGTGCCAAGCAGTTACTACACTGGCACTTTAACTACTTTTGCGTAACTTGTTTTGGCCCAGAATACGATGTTCTTAACTGTTGGTTATGTGTTCACTTTAATAATTGAACAACCAAATGTAGGGCTGAGATTTTAGCTATGCACTTTAGTGAGTCACTAGGGCCTTTGCTTACTATGCAATCCATCAGTTCAACTAAGGTTGATCTCACTAGGTGTAAAAAGGAAAAGTGCCCAAAACTTAGGGTATCGGGCAATGCTCGTTCACCGTCTGCCAATCTACTTAGACTTGGGATAATCAGAGCAGGTGAGATGCCTTTGCAGTCCCCTGCAATTACTTAGGTTGTGGCACAGGCCTCTATCAAGACCCGTTTGGAGTCTGATATGCCACCTGGTCCCTTTACTTCTTTACAAGCTGAAGGACTTGGTTCATTGGTTGGGTCTGGAGTTGCTTCACAAATCTGAGCTTCTGACAACCACTCTAAAGTCAATGAAGGGGTATTAGGAATCTCTCCTCTTCAGGAGATTGCCTCTGTTCTCCATCCTCAAGATTCGACTCCTTTCTTGTCCCAGCTCTAGTACAGACATCACCCTAAGGCCTCATATAAAAAGACTGCATCCAGCTTGCCCCAGCTGAGGCCTGCAGGCTTCCACTCCCAAACTTGGGCCTATCAACAAGAACTAGTTAGGCTGGCTGAAGATATGATCTCCATGGTCAGATCCTGATGCCTCTGTTGCTCCCTTGTTCTGCCCCTGAAACTTTTCCTGGTAAAAGAAAGAGGGATATTCCCCCCAGAGTCTTCTGAATCTTTAGACTCTGAGGATGATTATATTGAATCCATTTTTGAGGAAAATTTGTCTATTGCCTCCTATGGAGATTCAAATTCTGAGGAGAACCTTGCCTCAGCCTCCCCCTTGAGGACATTTCCTTTGGGGAGACCTTACATACTCTGAGAGAACTCTCTAAATGGGAAGCACAGGACTATCCACAACCCAGGAAGAGGGTTAGGGAATTTATAAATCTCCCTGAGCATAAACTTCTTGCCTTCTTTCCAGTCTTAGAGATTGTGGATGATGCCTTGTTGAATTATTCATTGTAATCAGACTTCCTCCCCTCTGCCCCTCAGAAACCTGATAGATTCTGGATTCCCACAGACACCTTTTCAAGAGCCCTGTAGCAGACCCTGAAATTGTGACTCATGGTCCTAAGGGAGCTAAAGGTAGTACCTCCAAAAATCCCATGCCAACTGACAAAACAGAACCTTGGACAGGTTTATGAAGAAAGTCTACACTTCTGCTACCGTCATCATGGGGGCTTTGAACTGCTGGTTTCATATGGATAAGCATCAGGAAGTCATTTTAGACTCGCTGATAGAATCTACCTAGTCAAAATAGGGGAAGTCACCTCAAACAGTAGACCCGTATCGAGTGGCATACCCCAGGGTTCGGTCTTGGGGCCTCTCTTATTTGGGATATTCTTTTCAATGAGGTACACTCCAAAACCAATGGGCTATGGCTGACCAAGATTGGAGATGACTGCAAGTTGAGAGCTGTCATCAATTCCCCTAGTGACGTGGACATCCTCCAAGAGGATCTCACCCAAATGACTGGTGCCAGAAATATGGCCTCAAGCTGAATACAAAAAAAGCATCATCATCCCCTTTGGGGAGAGAGATGTCCCCACAAATGATCACATTAATAACAATGTTCTAAGCACGCAGTCAGTCGTGAGGGATTTGGGCACCAAGATTGAGAGCAGCCTGACTTTTGACCACCATGTTGCTGCCATTGTATGGAAAGCTTTCTACATGGCCCACCTCATAAGTAAGGGTATCTCATCCAGAGACAAGGAGGTCATAACATCCCTGTATTCTTCCCTTATAAGGCCCATTATTGAGTACAATGCCCTATTCGGCATGTACCTTGCAAAGCACATGCAGCAGCTGGAGAGACCACACAGGTTCCTCACCAGGAGAATACAGGGCCTCAAAAATCTACCATACACAGGCTAAAAGCCCTATCCCTCTACTCTGTTTCATACAGACTCCTCAGAGGTGACCTCTGTCTGGCATACAAGGCAATCTCGGACCCCACCTTGATGGGACTGCTGCATATCCACAAGTCAAGCTCTACTCGAGTAACCCACACACGCGGCCTCAACCTGGTCTGTGACATCAATAGGACTTGCTGGCGGAACAGATTTGTGCCCCAGAGACTCCCACATCTATGGAATAGACTCCCTCTCCATGTCAAGCATGCCTCTTTACCCCTTTTTAAGCGCAATCTGGATAACTGGATGGGAAATAGAAAATACATCTCTGGAATTCCACCCATGTCCCGCTAGATGGGAGTGTCGGGTGGTGATTTGTCTATGCATAGGCTAAACATTTGGCTAAGCTTATAAGGGCCTTAGGGCCAATAGCCTAGTAACTTCTTATGATCCTATGATTAAGGAAAAATTGGTGGGGACTGTAAAAATGCCTTCTCCAAGTAATTGCTAAACTTATGCAATTCTTGCTGTCAAGTAGCTAAGTATTCCTTGTGCTGCAGCTGTGATACTTTGGAAGCTTCAGCAGGGCATCAACCATAGGATCTGTCATTAGAAGACGTGCCTGTCTGAAAGAACAGTCACTCCCTGAACATGTGAAATCCAGTCTGTTGGATGGTGCTTTGGACAAAGATTTCTTTTTTGGCCCCTCGGCTGAAGTCATGCTTAAGATGAAGAATAGGGCCAAATCTTTGCAAATGTTCAAGGACTTTCTTTAGGTTCAACCTCCTCACCCTAATATTGGTGACAATTATTGTATCAAACACTGGTCCTTTCTGTCATCCCAAGCTAAGCCTAGACATAGGAGGCCTTAAAGGTAAAAGAGTCAAAGGCAGCACCAACATCTGAGACAGTGGCAAGCAGTTTCCAAGAGGCCTGTGGGATCTCACCACCAGGGACCCAGCAGGGAGAATTCATGAGTCTTCCATGGCACTCCCCTCAAGTCCCACCCTTGTCAGACAAGGGAATGGCTGTCATCCTTCGTAAAGAATTGGACCCTCATTACCAGGGATCAGTGGGTACTGAAAATCATTCAAAGAGGTTACAAACTCCAGTTCAGACAGCCTCTAATTCAATTAGTTCTTACAGATATTCCATCAAACCAAAAGACAGAGGCTTTTAAGCAAATACAGCTCCTGTGCACCCAAGGTTCTGTGGATCCAGTACTGAACTCATTACAGGGAAAACGTTTTTACTTAGGGCTTTTCCTAGTCCCAGAATAGAGGGTATCTGGAGGCCAATTCTGGACCTACCAAAGCTCAATGGATTCTTGCAGATACCAAAATTCAAAATCCAAACACTTCAAAAACTACTGTCCATGATCATTCTTAGTGCTTTCATGGTAATCTTAGATAAAGGAGGCATACCTCCACAATTTCATAGAAATATCTCACAGGAGGTTCTTACACTTAAGAGCAGGTGTGAGGAATTATCAGTTTTATGTTCTGCCGTCTGGCTTGTCTACTGCACCCAGGGTTTTCACAAAATGCCTAGCCCCAGTGATAGCCTTCTGCAGGTCAAAGTGCATTCAGATTTATCCCTGCTTAGATAACTGCCTCACTCAGGAAATAGCTAGAAAAACTCAAAACATATCTGCTTTACACCCAAAAGATCATTATTTCACTGGAGTTCTCAGTCAATACCCAAAAGTCTCAGACCATCCCCACAAACAGGATTGTGTTTTTGGGAGCTTTGCTGGACTTGTCACTTCAGAAACCTTCATTTCTTCCTCCAGACAATGTTACCTTTCAAGCTCTGTACTTCCTCATCAGGAATTACCTCATAGAGAGTTCCTCAGAGCCATGGGTTACATGACCTCTTGCATTCTAATGATCCCCTGGTCAGACTACATATGAAGAAGCTGCAGTAGTAACTCAAATGTGTGGTACCAACATTCTTAATCCCTCAACATGAGGGTGAAACGTCTTCCTTGTCTCAGGAAAAAGTTTGACTGGTGGGTCTGAGCATACTTTCTCAACCCAGGCCTTCCCTTCAAGTTAATCTCCCAAGACCAAACTCTGATCACAGTTGCCTTGGAAATAGCCTGGTAATCCCACTTCATCAATTTTCAAACTTTGGCCAGATGGGACTTCCAGTTCAAGAAGAAAGAAATGAACCTAAAATAACTGATGGTGGTCCAAAAAGACCTGATTGCCTTCAAAGACCAATGGGAACCAGGAGTAATCCTGGTAAGACAGAAACAATACCATGGTTATGTGGTGCATAAACAAGCAGAGGAGACTCACTCTTACCCTGTTTGTCGCCTACCCATGGACCTTTGGGAAACTGCAAACTCCATAAGGCTGCACCTCATGGCACAGTACCTACCAGGAGAAACCATTCAACTGGCAGATCACCTAAGCAGGAGCTTATCAGACTCTCACTAGAAGAAAATGCATCGAGAATTTTTTTCTCAGCATAACCAAAGAATGGAGTGTGCCACAGATGGAGCTTTTTGCCACCAAAGGAAATGCTCACCTAAAAAAGTTTTGCTGAGGGACCAACACAAGGCCAACCTGGAAGACAGCTGCCTTCTCCTTCCCTTGGATAGGGCTATTCTTCTGTGCCGTCACCCAGTACTCTTGCTCCCCAGGGTACTGCTGAAGATGAGAAAATAAAGGCCAAGGGTCATTCTAATAGCCTCAGATTTGGCCAAGGTAAGACTTGTATCCTATTATTGCTAATTCTAAGTGAGGAGGAGCTATAGCTGCTGCCCCAGCAAGTGGACCTTTTAACACAGAACAAGGGCACCATCATAGAGCCAACCTGAGTACTCAAAAATTGACAACTTGGATGATACCTTGACCCCCTGGAGGCGGTACCCCTCGACAAACAGGTTCTGGACATCTAAAAAGAAGCCAGGATACCTAGCACAAGAAATATCTTACTCTGCCAAATGGAAGAGCTTCATTATATGGTGCAGGAAAATGGGGCAGAGCCCTCTGCAAGCTTAGATGCCTGTGATCCTTTCATACTTATCAGGTCTTTTTGCAAAAGGACTTCCTTATTCCTTTATAAAAATTCACTCTTTAACAATTTCAGCATATCTGCTACTCAGCTCCCTCTCTTCTCCCATCCTCTCACAAAACAGAGGGGGTTATCCAAATTAGACCCCCAGAGGAAACCTATGGGGTCTCATTTTTATTCTGGAGATGCTCACCCACACATCTTTCAAGCCAGCTGCCACTGGAGATATTAAATTCCTGACCTGGAAGACTGCTTTCCTACTAGCCCTTACTCCAGCTAGAAGAGTTTCAGAGTTTCAGGCCCTTATGTGTTTGGAACATTGCATCACTTTCAACCCAGAATCCCCCTGGACCAACCCTTCCTTTATGTATAAAGTGGTTACACAGATTTATTTAAACCAGACCATTCCCTTGCCTTCTTTCATTCCTAACCCTCAAAACAAGTAGGAAGGAATCCTTCATATTTTGGATGTGCATACACAACTTTGTTACTACTTTGACAGAACAAAGAATGCCAGGAAGCCTGACCACCTTTTTATGGCCTTTGTCTGTAGCCGAGAGGGGTGACCAGTTTCTAAACAAATAATCTCCAAAAGGATCACCCACTGTATCTCGTGTTGCTACAGCCATCATGGAAAGAAGCCTCCAGACCCTGTGAGGTCACACTCCACTAGGGCTACTGTTACTGCTTTCCTAAAGGGGGTGGCTGCCAAGGAAATTTTGGAAACTGCTACTTGGGTCTTCTGTGCATACATTCACCAAACATTATCACCTGCCAATCCTCAAGTCCAGAGTAGGGTTTGCCACTGCCATCTTGCAGGGCTTCCTTTCTCGCTTTAATCTTTCCATCCACACTCCTGTCAGCTTTGGTAGTCACCCCATCAGTTATGACTGTAACAGTAAAACATGAAGTACATAGTACATTAGTGTACATTTAACATAAATGTAGATGTTAAAGTGTATTAATTGTTGCAGCATTCTTTCCCTCCCTCCTTCGTCTCTTGTCCATGGGATTAAGGTAATTGTTCTCCTCTCTAGTTTAAGGTTGCTACTTCCTCCTCTATGCATACTCTGGAGTTTGAGCTTAGTTCTTTGACCTTAGAGACCTATTAGAGGTCTCCTGTTTGTTAGGGACAAGAAAGTACTGAGGTTATGGCGCTGGCCGACTCCTTTTATAGTCAGATATCTAGACGTCGGACAAGTCTGCTGGCTTCAGGAAGAGGAAAAAGTCTCTTAAGTCAGGTCAGCAAAGGGCTTCTGTGGCAGGAAATCCCATCAGATATGACTGCAACAGTGAATACGCTCGACAGTCTTTTATGATGTGTACAAAACTGTACTTTCTTTGACCTCAGGTGGACTGAAAGCCTGTGACTACCCAGCTACACTCATATTGTGGGTAACCCAAGTGGAGCATAATTTTAAATTGAATGGGTCATTTAGGTAAGGCCCATGTGGCTAGCTGGGAATTACTGACTCTTTACCTATAGAGCCATTGAAGTGGATGCATGGTCTCCAGTTAGCAAGAGCACTCTGACCAAAAGATGATAGTAGACAGCCCACTTGGGTAGACATTCTCTTTCAATTTCTCAGTGTCTCTAGTTAGTGTTTTCTACTTGTATACCATATCTGGTGTTCATCACCCTGTGTTTTGTGCCAGTATTGCTCTGATGCCTTCTTCACAGGCATCTCTGCATAGTGTAAACTGTCTGCTTTACCTTATCTGTCCATTTGACATTTAACAAAACCCTACCCTTAAGTCTGGTCAGTCAGGGGGCAGGCTTGCTCTCTATTTTTTAATTTTATTAGGGGTCATGCTGTATTAGCAAGTTTAGGGATGAACTAATGGTAGCAGTTGGCCAGCCCTAACAGAACACACTTCTGTTTTTTTTTTTTTTTCCCTAAGATATTATGGGCCATTTTCATAAAGTTTTCACTTTTTCTGCCTGTGGTTTTATTATTTCTCTTCTTATCATATAGTCTAAGCAACTGGCTTTGATCTTGCCCATTTTACATTTAGTGGGGTTGGCTGTTAATCCTCTTTGACATAAAGAATTCAGTACAGCTTGGACCTTGGTGAAAAGACTTTCCTAGTCCTTTGAGAAAATGACTACATCTACAAGATAGTACTTAGTGAAAGGTCTCTGAATCATGTCCTTCAATGTTGCTGAGGCTCCATGAAGGCCAAATGGCATGACCTTATAGTGGAAATCTCTCTCGTGTTGGAAGTGCTGCTTTCTATTTGCCCTGGGAAATTAATGATTCATAGGTGGGGTTACTAGGCTATATGCCAAAGAGCCATTGTTAAGTCAAGCAAGCTTTCCCCAAATTTACCAAAATATTGCTGACGTGTCAGTAGCCCAAGGGATTTTATGGATATGATATAGGTTTATACACATCAAATGATCACAGACTGCCTTTGTCCATTAGGAACATAGGTGCCAAACCAGGAGGTAAGTTAGCGATTTCCCATCCATTGGTCCAAGCTGCATTTGAATAAGGTTAAGGATGTGCTTTGTTTCACATGGCTGGGGAATCCTGTTCCAGAGAGAGTAGAATCTTTGAGAGACATACCTGTCCCTGCAACATGTTTCATTTGTCACAAATGAGGTTCAGGTCCTTTGATTGGGTATTTCTGATGCTGTTTGTTTTGCGGGTATGCAACAAATCCATCAATATGAGATGAGAATGCCTTGTAGGCTAGCATAGATTGATGTGCAGTAGTCTGTTGGCAACCAAGTACAATGACAGGACTTTGAGATGACCCACATAGGACTTGTTTACTCACTGTATTCTTTTTGTGAAGAACCTCTGTGGTCTGTCAAGCTGTTGCATGTGCCTGTTCAATTACAAGCTGAAGGATGCATTGTAGTTGGTGATTGGTCTGATGACAGTTAACAATGACCCCTTTGGACTTGAATGTCATGCCCTAACTTATAAGTTGTGCAATGTAGAATATTTTGTTAAACAGCAGACATGATGTTCAAAGATCAGGTTGCTGTCAACATGTGTTCCCAGATCCCTGACCATTGGGTCTACTTTTAGAGATTTGTCATCAATGTGGTAATCTCTGGGGTGGCTGTCTTTCCGAAGGGTACTGTTATGCATTTTTTTGAACTGAGTTTTAGTCCATGGCTCTGGCACCAGTTCTTTGTCTGTCAGGCCATCTTGAAGGGTATCTGTGTCTTTAGGGAATTTAGTGACCAAGTATAATTTGCAGTCATGTGCAAAATTGATCAGGCAGAGGCCCTTGATGGTTGCCTTGATTTAAGAAAAGTAGATGCCAAATAGGAGGTGCACAGCACTGATCCCTGTTGGACTCCACTAGTGACTGGCCTCTTTGAGGAGGTGGATTCCCTCTCTAACTTCTTGTGCCCCATCAGTGAGCTAGCTGGCTACCTATTTGGTGACATATGGGATTCGCCTATTTAGTAAGGTTGTTTACAAAGCCACAGTGAAGAGATGTTTAATGCCGTACCCAGGTTGAAGTTGTCAGTGGGCTCTGTTTTGCCATCATCTGTAGCTTTAGTGATCATCTCAAAGAAGTCCACCAGGTTTAGTAAGCATGGCCTGTCTTTGACAAAATCGAACTCTTCCAATGTCTGCAAGTCTCCTGTGCCATGGTTTATCCGGATCCATGATAATTCCTTTCATGGCTTTGCATATAACACTATTTATTTATTTCAGTTTAACCAGGGAAGTCCACTGGGTCAAGAAGAGCCCATTTTCAGTGGAGGCCTGGGGAGAAAAGCTCCATTAACAATAACAAATATGCTTATCAAGTAGAGACATAACACATGCTGAGAGTACAATTAACAGATATGAAGAGAGAAACATTTGTGTATAGAGTAGCTGTAGTGATAGTGGATATACATTCTGTAAGCAGTCTAGACCTTAAAACATTTATAGAGGTAGGATTTCTGCATTTATAAAATAATAAAGGATGCAGAAAGAATATTAGTGATGCCTGTCAGGTAGAGGATATACTCCATGCTGAGGGTATAATTAAGTATATATGAAGAGATGCTTTTAGTTACAGATTGGTTGTAGTGACAGTAAACCATTATCCACATAAGGAAATAATTGTAGCATACAGGGTATTCCTTATTGATTACATTTCCAGACTTAAGAATATCAACATTTGCATAGATTTAAATTTCAGATAAAAAATTAGGGTAGAAAAGCAGTCCAGTAGTAATTGTAGAGATTTGAATATTAGGAGAAAGGTAGGATGGAAGTAATAAGCAGAATTGAGGAGTTGCATGTGAGTGTCAGTAGGGACAGGCTGTAACTGCAGGAAAAAAATGATTGAGGAGGGGCTCACGGGGGAGGTAGGGGCAAATCCATTTCGAGGATAGGTAGGAGTGTAGGAGGGATTTGAATTTGGTGGGGTTTGGAGTATTTCGAAGGGAGAGGGGAAGTGAGTTCCATAGTTTGGCTAGGGAGTATGATAGCAGAAAGTGGCCTGGGGGCCGGGAAGGTTTGTGGATTCATAGAAGGTTTTGCTTTTCTGATCAGAATGAGCGGTTTGGAATATAGGGGGTTAAGATGGTGGAGAGAGCAGAACAGCTGGATGGCCTGAAGATAAGTTTATGGGCTGTGGTGAGTTTTAGAAGGTGTAGGTAGTTGGGTAGCTCTAGCCATAGTAATGATTGGTGGGCGAAGCAGTGATGGGAAGATTTTTTGGAGTTGGTGGCAAATTTGCTGATTTTATTGTAAGAGGATTCCAATTTGGATTGTAATCAGAGTTGAAGTTGGTGAGCAAGGGAGTACCGTATATGAGAGAGGGGAGAAGGTAGGAAGAGGCTAAGGTCTTTCTGGTGGAGGGAGTGAGGTAGAGATTATGTCTGTGCAGGAGTCCTAATTTTTGATATTTTTTTTTTATGGCAGTTTGAATATGGATATTGAATTTTAGATGCTCATCAATGATGACACCAAGAAGCTTTGTATAAGATACAGTTTCAATGGGGGTGTTATTCTGGCTTAGTACAGTGAAGGAGGTATTGTCAATGGAGATTATGGAGGTTGTAAAGATCATTAGTTTGGTTTTGGTTGTATTTTTGGCAAGGTGGCTATTGTGCATCCAGGTTTCTATTTTAGTAAAAGCTGACTGGGTTTTTAGTAGTAGGTCAGAGGCGGAGTCAGCAGTGCAGAAGATTGTAGAATCATCTGCATACTGAATTAGAGAGGTGTTGGGGATAGTGTGGTGAAAGTTATTGATGAATAGGTTTTAGAGTAGGGGGCCTAGAACAGATCCTTAGGGAACGCCAGTGGGGGTGTGTAAGAAGGCGGAGGTAGAAGATTTCCATTTTACAGCTTACTGTCTTTCAAGAGGTAGCTAGAGAACCAGGACAGGGTATAGGGAGATAGGTTGAGAGAGGAGAGTTGAGATAGGAGTATGGGGTGGGAGACTGTGAAAGAAGCTTTGGATTGGTCAAAGAACAGGGTAGGTACTAGTTTGCCAGAATTGTAAGCATGGTTGATGGATTCGAGGAAGGGCATTGATGGTACTGTGGCCAGGACGGAAACCATGTTGGGTAGGAGTAAGGGGGTTTATTGTATGTTAGATATAACATCAGTTGAGCATGAATACATTTTATAGGATTTTTTAGAGTGGGGAGAGGATAAGGATGGACCTGAAATTGGTGATGTCAGTTTTTACCTCCCTTGTGGAGTGGAATGATGAGTGCATGTTTCCAAATAGAAGGGACATAAGATTCTTGGATGGATGTGTTTATTAAAATGGAGATTGGCAGGGGTATGCTGTTGGCAGATAGTTTGAGGAAGAGTGGGTGTAAATTGTTTGGTGTGATATAGCATGGTTTTAGCTGGAGGTGAAAATTTTTTATTGTTGTTGTGGGGACAGGGTTGAGGTTGAAGGTGAGTGATTGTTGTGTATTGTCAGAAGGGTGAGAGCAGGGTGGGGGGATGAGCTTGGAGGGGAGTGTGAGAAGGTGGTGGTTAGTTTAGCTATACACTCCTTGAAGAAGGAGTTAAATGTGTTTCTAGGTCGGTGAAATTAGGGTTAGGGCAAGGGTTATCTTTGTTACTGCGATGGAGGAGAGACGAGATAGTATTCCAGAATTTTTTGGGGTTGCTGGAGTGCTCAGATTGGAGCTTGGTATAGTATGATCTGCGGTCTGTAGTTGTTTTTTTTAAGGTATTGCAGTGTTGTTTTAATTCAAATAGGGTGTTAATTTGTTGTGATAGAATTGTTTCCACTTTTTGTCTCTTAAGAGCATCATTTGTTTGGTTTCTTTTGATAGCCAGGGAGAGATTTTGGATTTGACCCATTTGGCTCTGAGAGGAGCATGGCTGTTGAGTAGATTCAGAAAGGTTTTGTTAAAGTAGCTGATTGCATTGTTGAGAGGCAGGGTTTTTTAAGGGGGTCCAGTCAATTAGTTTTCGACAGTCAGTGAATACTTGCGGGTTGAATTTAGAGGGGTTACAGGTTTGATCTGCTCTGAGCTACAACAGAATGGCATTAAATATATTGATCCCAAGGATATTACCAATATCCTGGCAGATCGAGTCAGTGCAAACTTCACCCCCTAAAGGGCCCATCTCAATACTGAAAGATTGCCAAATTCTGGTACTAATGGCCACACAGGTAAAAAATGCATTCTCCAAAGCTAGGAATACAGCACTCGCCAAAGCTAAGAATGCAGCATCCATGGGACCAGAAGACATCCCAGGCTGTGTACTACATGAACTACAAAATTAACTTGCACCTCACCTAAGTGTCATGTTTAATCATAGCCTCACCTCATACTTTGTGCCCACTGAGTGGTGCACAGCTACAGTTATCCCACTCCAGAAGGGGGGATCCACCTTGGATCCCAGGAGCTACCGCCCCATCAGTCTGACGAGCCTGATCTGCAAGGCCATGGAACGTATTATCATGGAACTTATAAACAAAGACACTGGCAACCTTCAAACACTGGACCCCACGCAGTTTGGGTTCATGAAGGGCCAATCTTGTCTCCTGAATATGATTGTCTTCTTTGAATCAGTCTCCAGAGCCGTGGATGAGGGTAAGGTGGTCCACACAGTCTATCTGGACCTCGCCAAGGCCTTCGACACCACCCCCCACTCTGGAATAATAGATAAACCTACTAAGATGGGCACTAATCCCTACGTCACTCGATGGGTTGCCAACTGGCTTACTGAAAGAACCTACACTGTAAAAGTAGCTGACTCCAAATCCAGCCTCAGACAAGTGGAGTACCTCAGGGTTCAGTCGTGGGACCGCTCTTGTTTGGCATCTACTTCTCTGAAGTACAGGCCAACACTAAGGGACTCTAGCTAACAAAGTTTGCAGATGACTGCAAACTGGGAGCCATTATTGAATCCCCAAGTGATGTGGATATTCTACAAAAGGCCTTACAGAAACAGATGCTTGGTGCCAGAGTCATGGGCTCAAGCTCAATGCCAAGAAATGTATAGTTATCCCCTTTGGGAAAAAATATGTACCCGTGAATTACCACATAGGTGGCAGTACACTAAACACCGAAAGTGTGATAAGAGACTTTGGGACACAGGTGGACAATGGTCTCAACTTTGATAACCACATCGCCACAATAGTCAGGAAATCATTCTATGTGGCACACCTCATGACTAAGGGCTTTTCATCCTGAAAAAAGGAGGTCATTGTCCCACTGTACTCATCCCTCATTAGACCCATTAATAGAATACAACGCCCCATTTGATATGTACCTCTCAAGACATCTGCAACAACTGGAAAGGCCACAGAAATACCTCACTAAAAGGATCACAGGCCTTAAGCAGATACCCTATGCTGACCGTCTAAAAAAACTCCACCTATACTCTTGCCACATACCGTCTACTTAGAGGCAATCTCTGCTTAACATACAAGGCCATGTCAAACCCAGAGCTGTTGAACATGCTGAGCCACATTCTCCAGGGATCTAAACCTTGTCATCACAATGAACAAAACATGCTAGAGGGATAGGTTCCTGACCCAGAGACTCCCCATACTGTGGAATAGACTGCCCATACATGTCAAGCAGAGCGCCTCTTTGGCCCTCTTCAAAAGGAACCTTGGATTTGGATGGGAGATAGGAAATTCACCACAGGGATCACGTCAGTCACCCTGCTAGACAGGGGTCCAGGGAAGTAAACAGTGTGGGAAGAAATAACTAGGGAATTGTTATGGCTAGGCTTGTACCCAATAGCCTAGTACCAACATATGAATGTAGTAATGCTGCGTTTGGAGTGGAGAAGGGTGCCGGTCAGCAAAGGCTGGTAGGTGGTCATTGGTGGGGTCAGGGAGTATACCTGAAGTTGAGTTTATGGTTAGGCTGGGATACTAACATCCAGCCAAGGATGGTGCCAGAGTCTCCATTTTTGTTAGACCTGGTAGGAGAATTAATTATCTGGGTGAAATTAAAGAGGTTCATTGCTTGAGAAGGGGGTTTAGAGGTGATAGTGGCCCAGTTAATGTTTGCGTCCCCCAGGATATAGATTTCATTTTTGATGTTAGAGGAGAACCAGGAGAGGATGTCTTCTAGCACTGGAATGTTGTTGGCTGGGTGAATATAGAGAGCAGCTATGCATATAGAGTTGTGATTGTTGATTTTAGGTGGGCTATGGTCAATTCTGAGTTGGCGAATTTTGGAATGGGGTTGGTAAATGATGTTACTGTGTAGGAGGAGGTATAGACTACGGCTACGCCACCTCCTTTTTTACTGGGTCTATCATTATGGATCATTTGGTAGCCAGGAGGTAATATTTCACTGTCTTTTATGTATGGCTTAAGCCAAGTTTCTGAGAAGGCAACAATATCAAGGTGATTATGGGAGAGCTAGGCATGGAGGGTAGGGATTTTATTATGAAGGTTTTGTGCATTAATTGTGATGAAACGAATGGACTTGGGGGGGGGTCCCAGTTTGTGAGGAAGTGGGGGGTTTGTTGGATGGGTAGTTGATGGGTCCTTGGTTGGGATGGCTGTCACCAGAAAGAGAGAGAGGGAGATTTGGTGTAGTAGGTGTATTATGAGGTCTACAGTGGATTGAGGTTTTAAGTAGGGGAAAGATAGTAGGTTTGTTTGGGTGTGGGTAAGATTGGAATGATTTTGGGCTTATATGGTAGGGTTGTGCTGGAGGGATAGAGTTCTAGAGGTATAGAGGCGAAGGGAAGTAAGGTGGTGTGTTGGAAGATGATTATGTAGTGTGAAAGTGGGGTATAAGAGAGGGGTGTGGGAGTTGTGTTACGTAGGTGAAGGTGGTTAGTAATGTTAGAAGTACTGCTGTCTGTAGATGGGGTATGGAATGGGACATATTGTAGTAGGGTATAATTCTGTAGTGGTGTAGTGTGATTGTTGGGAGTATGTGATTGGATAGTGGGAGTTGTGGGAGGAGTAAGGGATAGATAAATGTACAGGTAGTGGGGGCAGGATAGGGGAGCGGAGTGAGCCCAAAAGGGCAAATGGAGCGGGCAGAGCACCCCCAGCAGAGGTGAACAGAAAAAAGTATCAGTGAGTGCAGGTAAGGACAGGACACTGTTGTTTGTGGTCACAGCTGTTAGGTTCATAGTGTAGGGAGTAGAATAGCCCTGAATGGGTTGGTGGCACTTCATTTTAAATTATTTCACTAAGTGGAGATGTTGCCAAATCTTGGAAGGGGCACTGTAAAGTTATCGAGCAGCAAAACACCTTGAACAGGCCTTGGTACTGGACAAGGAGGGGGGAGATATGGAGCTCCACTGCCACCTACTGAGGAAAATATGTTGGTACAGTAGATTGGACAGGAGAGTGGAGTAGTCCCTGTGTTGTGCACACTGTCGGGGGGGGGGGGTGCTAAAACAAGACAAAAAATGCTTTTAATCAGTAAGCAGATTGTGAATACAGGAGCAGTAAAATCCCACAGGAGCTTGCATGCACTTAGTGGCAGAGATGCACTTTTCTCCTGGGGAAACTTGGTCCAACCGATATTTTCAGTATCACTCTGGGTCTTTTGGGTTTCCTGAACAGGATGGAGTTGAGACAGTGCAGGATGCACTTAGTGGCAGAGACACACTTTTCTCCTGTGGAAACTTGGTCCGACTGTTATTTTTGGTATCACTCTGGGTCTTTTGGGTTTCCTGGACAGGAGGGAGTTGAGACCGTGTGGGAAATGAATAACTTTAGAAAAGTTGAGGGGAAACTTCATGACTGAGAAATTGCACTGTACATGTGCATTTGTTCTGGAAAAACACTAGTCAAAACTGTGTGTCTGTAGTTCCTGGGTCCATGGAAGGACCCACCATTCCCCCCACCCCTCTGTGCAGAGGATAACCATTGCAGTCCTCCATTTATTGGGCATGAAGCCTTTCTGTAGGCTGCTGTTAAACAGAGATTCTACCAGGCCTGGAAGGCCATATTTCATATTATTTAGGAGGCATCCTGTAATATTATCAAAGCCTATTGAAGCAGAGATTCTGGCCTTAGGGAGCACAGTGAGGACCTGCTCCATAGTGATAATTGATCAAGAAATGGCAGAGGGTATTTCGGGGGGGGTGTTACTGAGAGTGATAGGAGGGTAAAATTGGAGATAAATGTGGGTGTTGTCTTTAAGGTTACAGGCATTGGCAGACTTGATTAGTCTCCCGAGTTGCTTGTTCAGATTAATGAATGAGCTTTTACCTTGCTGGGCAATGCCCTTCCTGGTTTTGGAGATGATATTCTTTCTTTTGTTATACAACCTATTTATACTGGGATTCCACCAGTGCAGTTTGCTTTTTAGGGTTATTTCAGGTTTATTTCAGGTAGTTACATCAGTTTCTGTCTAGCTGTTTACATTATTATTCGGGGTTTCTATGGACAATTCAGGTATCTATGCTCTCATGGTTTGAGGGCCTTGGAATTTTGGTAGACTGTAGCTTAGTTAACCTTGGGATAGCTTTTAAACTTTCTGGGGTTAGCTAGGGTCCCAAGCTTATTTATTTCAAAGGAGACAGCTTTGTGGTTTGACATGGCCAACTAGGATTTTACACTAGGGGCAGTGTATTTTTACACGTTTGTGAGGACCAGGTCAAGGACATTTGCACCCTTAGTAGGTGTACATACTAGCTGTTCAAGGGTGTTTGTGTTAATTCATTGTTTGAAATTGTGTATGATTCTCAGTTGATGATGGGGTGTGTGACCAAAGGAGTTACTGCCAGCACAACTAGCTAGAATTTTGTAAATTATGTCATTTGTGAATATCAAACTGATTTATACAAGATGCTTGTGTTAGAAATGTATTAGAACTAACTGTATGTCTTGTATATCAAACTGATTTGTACAGACATTTTGTTGAAAAGGTATTTGTAAAGTGCTTGTGTTTGAAATGTATCCCCAGTGTGCACTACTAGAGAGAACAGAAATGTACATGTACTGTTGTAACTGTTTAAATGTATATGTTTTAATGGAGGAAACTGTAAGGTTAACCTCTTTACAGCAAACTTTAGAAAAATATCTGAAATTAAATCACTTTATAGGTTAGGCCATAAAGATGCTATCTCACATGTTTCAATGCAGCCAGAGAGACAAAATCTGTACTACGAAGCTTTCTATATTGTCTTTGGGGTGAAGTAATTACTACTCTGGAAGTGTGAGGTATGCAGTTGTTTTATAACTTCCAGCACTTGCCAAAGATCTGAGCAAAAGCCCTTGTGTGTGTATGTTTACAGTTAGGTGCTAAGTCCTGCCAGCTCCCAGCAATGGGGGTTTTACATGGGAACTAGAAGTCAGATGACCAGAAGTGGTGTCATTCTGCAAGCTGTCTGAGAATTAATATTTTAGATATTATTTTGAGAAGTCTGTTAGTGAGACAGAACATTCTGTATTCTTTCTTGGGGCCTGACAGCAACAAAGAGGACCATTCACCAAATCATCTGCCTTGCTCTATTAAGTAAGTTATTAGGGAATAGTAATTCAGTCACGAGTATAGTGATACTCCATTTAGATATATATGTTTTATTTGTCTGAGCTTGTCCTCCAATATTATTTTAAATATTTCCTGTGGTTTTGAACTCTGATGTCATTGTGAATATATATGCAATATTTTCATGTACTTTTATTATTTATTATTAAATATATTTAAACCTTTCATTGTTGCTGATCTTTGTACAGATATTTAAGTTTTGAGAGTACTTGCATATTTATTTGACTTCACTGTGTGGGCCACTCATAATAGCCTTGCTTTTGGTCAAATTACCATTTGTATTAATATTAATTTCACTCTGTATATTGGTTACCTTTGGAAGAGCCTTAAGGTAGCTGTCAGGAGTGTCTGGTGGCAGTCATAACTACCTTATACTCTGGGCAGAAGGGGGCATAGCTAGTAAACCTGTGCCAGCCTTTCCCAGGTATGTGTGTGTGTGAACTACTTGACAGGGACATGAAGCACTGGTTGGACAGAGAGAGTGATGGAGGCCTTGGCTTATACACTCAGCTGAGATCACAACTCTATAGCTGTGCCATTGGAGAGTTATATTAGGGATCTGGAGAAAAGAGGGAGAAACCAGCCCCGGACAGACTGTGGTCTCTTTGTGCTCTTAAGGGAAATTACACTTGATGCCGAGAGCTGCATCTGGAAGCACTATGTGTACCTGTTGTCCTCCCAATGTCCACCACAGGTGCTGGTGGTGAGGATTGAGGCTGCTTGATTACTGGCCTAGAGATGGGGTGTCACATATTGGTTGGCAGTGGTAGGGTATCCACATCACATATTGGGTGGCAGTGGTGGGATATCCACATCACATCACAGGGTAGTTTAAGTTGCCCATCAGTTTTGTGTTTGGAGTATGTCTAGTACATTCAGGTACATGATATGGGCTTCCTGTGTCATGCAAGGGGACCTGTAGCTTGCAGAGATATGGTATGGGACTTTATTTATGGTATAATAAGTATGACACACCTGAGCTTCTCCATCTATCTGACCAGCTTTGAGATGTGTTCATGTTTGATGTAATTTGAGACTCCTCTACCCTTAGACCCTACCTGTGCCATAGCTGGTCTTAAAGTGTGGAAGATATAGCTTTGCTCTGCTGGGGTGCTCTCTATGGCTTTAAACCAAGTCTTGGTAAATGCACAGATGTCCATATTCTCCTGGATGAGGAGAGCTTGTTGTGAGTTGAAGTTCCTGTTTAGGCTCCTGTCAATGAAAACTTGCACCTTTAGGTTATCCTATGAGTTGCTGTAGCTATATCAGTAAGTTTATCAGGTTTGCACTGCCTAAAAAGGCACTTTGGGGGTGGACAATGGTTTAATCAATATTCAAAAACCTAGGGGGACAGGTGCAGACCATCTCAGGCAAAGCGGTGTGGTCTGTCTGCTGTATCCTACACATGAATATTGTACCCCTAAGAGTACATCCAAAAACTGAGCCAATTATTAAATTCAGTTGTCTTTTGGTACTGTGACATCATCCCTAGAGAAGTTTCAGTGCTGCTCAGTGCTAGACTTGTGCCGGCCCAGGATACATAGTCCGAGAGCTCTGTCATGTCTGTGTATTCATATGGTCCAAGGAGGCACATCTCGGGTCATTTACATCCACATAGACTGTGATGTAGTCATACTTCCACTTGTGCAATGACTTTAGTGTATGCATGATCTGGCAGATTCTTTCCCCTGCCAGCCAGCTGACCATGGCACTCTCCTTGCTTACCCTGGTGAGTAGGACATCTGTCTCTCTCACAGTAGAGTCTCCAATGAATAAAATATTATTTTGTGTGATGGTTTGCCTTTTGGACTTAGAGGTTGAGGCCACTTGTGATGATGCTGTATGTGTTCTGGTTTGTTGTCTTAGCAGAGTGCCCTACAGGTTCCTGAGGATACTTGTTTTATGAGTGATTATGGGAGGCAGTTCCAGTTTTGGAAGAGTACATTTTGGAGCCTCAGCATGTGTGGGTCTGTGTGTCTGGTCCATACTCTGTGTAGTGTGTGTTACTTCTAGCATGTTTGGTGTTTGTGTGGGTAAGTGAGAGGCTTGCCAACAGTGACAATGTGTAACTGCATCTCTCACAAACCGTATTGGTTTGCTTTAGAATTCATTGGTTGTCCGTATGCATGAGAGAGTAGCTACATTGTCCCAGGACATCCAAATCCACCAAAGATACTGCAGAGATAGTAGGAAAGTGCAAATCCATGGTTATGGATCCTTAATTAATATTTTTTTGTAGTGAATGGTAAAAGAGGAGTTAATGGCTGGCTACTAGGTTGTTATGGGTCTGTCATATCAGCAAACTGCCACATGGTCAAACATCATCTCGTCGACAATGTAGGCTATCAACCCCCACACCCTCTGTTAATTATATATACCAACTCCAAGATTACACTAGAGTGGGGAAAAGGGCAAGTTTCCTGATCCCTACAGTAATGCAATCTGTTAGATTGGTTTGATGGCTTACACTGTTGACGACAGTTTGGCTGTTCGTTGGTATGACATAGACCCGGTTGTTACTTATACTTGCAGGGCTGTGTTCCTGTACACTAAAGCTAATTGCTCTTTGTGCAACCAGATACAGGGGAGATTTCTGAGGTGGTCTTTTATAGGAAACTTTTAATTCAAAGTACTTGCAACTATACAGGGCAGTGTAAGATACCTCTGTGTAATGAACAGCATCACACAAACACTACAACTTTGTAGCAGCACAGAAAAATGCTAAAATAAATAAATTGACTCTGGGTTTGCTAGTAGCCATTTTTCAAGTTTAGAGTGGACAGAAAGCTATCTTTGTCTACTTTTTCCACCAGTTTATCTAATCTAGGCATGGGGTAGGAATCAAATTTGAAAATAATACTAAGTTTCCCAAAGTCATTGCAAAACCTTATATTTTGTTAAGATTTAGGAACCAGCACAGTAGGGCTGTTCACTCACTCTGTGATTCTTTGATGACCCTGAGCAGAAGTATTTTTTGTATTTCCTCCTTAACTACCTGGCCTTGGGACTCTGGTATATGATATAGTCTCATATTAACCTTTTCACAAGGGATGGTCTCAATGTGATGCTGGATTGTTAGTTCTGCAGGTATTTGTGAAACTGGACCCTGTTCCTGTTTAATGTGGGCTGTTAACCTTGTTGTTCCTGTTTTAACTTCAGGATGTGCTGCAGGGGCTTTAACCTCTTCAGCAAACAGGCCTACTAGAGAAACATTAATTTCTCTCTAAGGCTGTAAACCAAGCAGGATATTTATGTTTGCAGAGTTAAGAAACAGTACCTCAGTCCTTCAAGTGTTTATATCCCTTGACTAAGCACATATTAACTTATAAAGGACCTGCAGCAACTTGAAGAATTCCTTTTGGTTTCCTATATAAGATAAATCCAGCTCAGACTGGGTTTCATTTCATTCCTTTGGAAGCTAGGCTTTTCTTTCGCACTTTCCGGTTACCTTCATATCGAAGTCCCTGGAATTCCTCCCCAAAATTCTGTCTAGGATGAGAAGTGAATCTACAGCATTAGTGAGGCGTAACCTTAACGTACAGACTAGAACAAGTCCCCCTCATTAGCACCTGTACCTGTTTCCTGCCTGAAAACTCTGTACCCAACTTCTGGCATATATCCTTGACTCAGCAATACCTTGCCCTTTCCCGTGCTCCTCTTGTGCTCAGTGCCAGTTGTGCAGTCTGTAGATTAAAATGAGTGTACACACATATTTTTGTATTGCTTTTTTGTCAGCCCTCCTATTACTCATTTACTAGAGTTGTTCTCCATAGGATAAAAGCCAATTAGGGGATGACAGCCATTAGGACTTTCTCATTAAACTGTAACCTGATTGTTGACTTGCAGTACTGGCCTCCAAGACATGCTTGAAGAATACAGCATACACTACTTGTAGTGCATGTCCACCTCATGACCCAGTTGCTGCTGGTGTGCTTGCAGTATACCGTGCCTCTACATGGTGTCAGTGCACCGGTAAACCTTGCTGCTCACCTCAGGTGGGCAAATATTTAATAGCCATTCAGTGCAATTATTCATTAGCAGCTGTTCTGGTGACTGAATCAGTAGTCACATCTGTGTTATACGAGATAGTCAAGGCATCATCCTTTTGCACCAGAGAGCAGAAAATAGTCTGCTTTTGTATTTGAAGAATAATGTCTCACGGAGCTGCAATTCTTATTGAACATGCTTTGTACTGTGATAAGGATTAAATGATTTATTTCACTTAAATTCTTTCTTCATTTTTCTTACTCGTTAGGCCTTAGCTTTCATGTTAAATGCCATGATCATGCCTACCCATAACCAGCTGTAATTTCATGATACGAAGATTCACTAATTCCTATCACTTCAGGTGAAGTTTGTTTCCCAGTCTGGGTAATTTTTTGTACATGTTTGAATATAGTATAATGTTTTATAAGTTTTGAATGTTTTGGTTAGTGTATTTTGCTATATATTCTGTTTTGCTTGCGTATAGTGGGGCCAGTACTTTTAGATTCCTAGTAATGAATGACCTAAATCTTGATTTTGCCAGTTCATTTTTAAAATTATATGTATATGTGCATCTGTCTAGTTCTGCATATGGTTGATAAGAATGCAAAGCCTTGCAACTGTGAAACTATGTATACATCCTAGGTTTGTGTTCTCTGCATAGTTATTTACATAAGTGTTGCCAGGGCTATCCCAGAAACAGGCTGTACTGGGTCAACATTAATCAGTGTGGAACTCTATGTTGTGTATGATACTGAGGTCTACAGCTTAATTATTTTATTAAAAATGTTAAGTATTCAGTTATTGAGCCATTTCAATATAGATTCCTAAATTTGAAAAACTGTGTACCAGAACTTAACTGTACTGTGTTGGTATTGGATCATAAATATAAGTAATATATTATCCATAGGACTGAACTTTTTTGTTTTCTTTCAGTGTGATGTGAGAAGAATCATTATTCATAAGGACAGAAAATCCACACAAATTCATACAGGAGCTGTTTGTCTGCCTTTTACAATATAAATCATAGTTTGCAGTAGACCACTTAAATATAACCCATTGCAGTTTTCATTATGAAGTGAAAAATCATTGTACATATGTATCATTATTTACTTATATGGATACAACAGTTTGCAAAGCTGTAATTCATTTTGCCTAAGCAAATGGTAGATGTATGACTTTTCTTTAAGGTGAGAATGCAGTTTATGTTCAGAGTATATTTGTTTCATGTTTTTAAGCACCTTTATTGAATTACTTGTGACATATGCAAACTTGCATTTGTATAAAAGTAAGCCATATTAACAAATTCACATTTGCAAACATTAAACATTGCATATATTGTGCTGTACCATATGATCAAAGAACATTCCATTCTTGCCCTCTCTTAAACCTCATTCCTCTTCAAAAACATTTTTCTGCATCTATTGTTCCCACACTTTCCTTCCATTTTTTTCTTATGTAATGTACTCCACCTCTTTTCTAAAGATCCAACTTCCTGTTCTTTTATCTCAATATTCACTGATTCAAGCGTTGTTGGTTTAGATTCCGATTTCCATTTTCTAGGAATTGCTTTTTTGGCAGCCACTAGACTTAAACTTAACAAGGCCTTACTATGTCAAGGCAATTCAGATCCTGTATCCCAACTCAAAAAATGTGTAAGTTATTTATTTGCTTACCCAGTATTCCTGACAGAGTACCCTGTAGGGAATGTTTAGGGTCTGCCAACTCATAACACTCCAAGAACATATGCTCCCTGGTAGCTTTTTCTTCCCCATTACACCTCCAGTATTTGCCATCTTCCCCCAGGAAAAAAAAACTGAGTCTGCTTGGGGTATAAAAGTATCTTTGCAAAGGCTTCCCAGCAAAAATCCTAAATCTTCTAGATTTGTTTTGCATTACTGGGAGCCACGCATATGTCCTCTCATTGTTTTTGTGCATTCTGTATCTAACCTCTTCTCCAAAACCTTTCAGACCTCCTCTTATTCCTATAGTTATTGTGCAATGTTTTATGCAACCTACTAATGATCCCTTTTTTAATAGCAGCTTCTATTCTAGAATCAATTAAGAACTTAACCAGCACTAAGCTTTCATTAAAAATTCCCTTAGCCCTTTCTCTTTGTCTATACTCTTGATATCAATCCCTAATAAGGAAGTTAATTACTAGCTTGCAATCCAAATATCTTCTTGGCCTCTTCCATTCTATTACCTACCTTTCCCTCTAATTATTTGCTTCCAGTATTTTTGTTCCTTTGTCATCTTCCTCCAGTAAATTCCATCTTCCTCTTGCCTATTCTGCCTGTCCTTAATTGCAACCATCCCTGTCGACAAAATCTACTTTCTTCATTCCCATGTTAGCTTAGTTCTTAGTATACATTCTGCTACTTTATATTCTGTATTGCTGTTATTGTTCTCATTAAGGATCTGCTTCCAAAATCATACTCTTTCCTTATTTCTTGAATTGCCCCCCCCCCTCCAGCTTCATCATCATTCCTTTCCAATTTGAGTTGTTTTCTGCTTGTGTTATGTGTAAAAGTCTTAACCGTGTAGCTGTAAAATATCCCTTTAAATCAGGTAATCCTAAACCTTTTTGTTCTCTTGTGAGGGTCAGCTTTCTCACTTGACTCTTGCCCTCTCCCCTCCCAGATAAAATCATTCAGCTCCTTCATTATTAATTACTATCGATGACTTCTCCTCTGGTTGATGTAAAATATGCCTGGCCTGTGCACAAAACAAAATTGACTAAAAATGTTTTTACTGCTTGTATCTTGCAGTCTATATCTATAGGCAAGAGCTTCCAGTTTCTCATTTTTTGTATTATCTTTAGTCTCTTCCCACATATTGTTAGCTGCTATAACAGAATTCTTTTTAATACTTATTCCTAAATACTTAATTTTATCATGTCGCCATAAATATGGGCATTGCTGAACCAATTCATGCGTGAGTACATAGTTTACAGCTGTAACCTTTGTTTTAAATTCATTAATTTTATATCCTGAAAAAAAAAACTGGAACTGTCTCAGAATCTTCCACAACACTGAGATGTCCTTTGCTGGTTTCATCAGGTGCACAGTCAACTTTTCTTGAACGCCAAGTCAATTATATCCTTGACTTTCTGAGTTTCTTATTTTCTTTGCTAGTGGTTCTAAACACCACACAAATAATAAAGGGGAAAGGGGATACCTCTGCCTGATTCTTCTCTTCAGACACAACTTATCAGAAAGGAACTGTCTCTCTTTGACTTTTGCATCCAATCCCTTATATAACCTTCTAATTAACCCTTTTTTTCCAAGCACATTTATTGAATTATTTGTGACATGGGCAAATTTACATTCATATAAAAGTAATCACACTATAATTAATAAACATTTTACTTCACATATATTGCTATATATCATAAAACCTAACCAGCGTTACATAAATTCTTCAATTCCTGCCTTTTTTTAAACAAGAAACATCTTTATTAAACCATCATTTACTACATAAGCAATCTTGCATTTATACAAATGAAAACAAACCACACCAACACAATCCTAGTTGCAAGCATTTTACATCACAAACTATACTGACACACACCCATTTGCAAACATTATACATCACTTATAATCTACCCAATCTTTTTCAGAACCTTCTGTGTAACCTTATTATTATATCTGGAAATACAAATGCTTCCACTGCTCTACTCATAAAATCCCAGCTTACTCTGTCAAATGCTTTCTCGGCATCAAGACCCACCAACAGCAGCAGTGTTTTCTTATATTTTGCTACCTTCTGGATAATCATTGTGATAATGTTGTCAAATGTTTGCCTTCCCTCCACAAAGCCATATTGATCCATAGTTATCAGTTTTGGCATCATCGTTGACATTCTTTTAGCCATTATAGACATAAACATTTTATAATCATGGTTTAAAATAGAAATGGGTCTAGAAGAAGCTGAATCTGATATGCCTTTATATTACAGCCACCACAGCTATTCCCCCCAGATGTTGGTGCCTCCCATCCTTTTAAAATACTGTTAAAACCTACCAGATCTTTATTAATTGTTTTCCCTCCTAGCATCCAAACTTCCACTGAAATAATATCTATTCCTGGAGACTTTCCTGCAGATTGGTTATACATCACCATTTTTATCTCATCTCCTCCAATCTTAATTGTTGAGCCTCATCTCCCTCTAAACTTGGCATAGGCATATTTAAGTCTTCCATAAATGTTTTCATGTATGCTTTTTCTTGATTTCCACACTTCTCTGCTTTATACAAATTTTTATAAAATTTCTGAAATATCTCTTAATACCTCTACAGGATCTCTTATTATTTTTCTTGTTATAGATTGCATAAGTTTGGCAGTGACCCTTTCTACTTTCTGTTGCATTAATCATTGTGCCAAAACCTTTTCTGCTTTGGAGTTATTGCAAAAGAGTTGTTTTTAACAGTGATCTTTCTAAATTCTTGCATATTACCCAGGTACTTCTTATTTTCTCTTTGGCACTCTGCAGTTGTGCCTTATCTCTTGTACTGTGACATTCCACTTATTCTGTAATACTTTCTTTGTCAGCCCTCTTGTTAGTTCATCTGACTTCTAGTAACCAGATCTTTTTTTCTTTTATTTCTACCCTGTTTTTAAACTCCACTTTCATTGTAACACACTCACTTAGCTATAACTTCTGGAGTACTTTCTGTGTTCCCCATTAAATCCCACTACCTGCTCCTTAAATTCCTGCCTTTTTAACAGGTAGGTGGGAAGTGACAGTGTCATCTTTACTTAATTACCCTGCATTTTTATCGTAGTAATTGTTGGGGAATAATATCTACATTTTCTCCAAGTTTCTGTAACTGAATTCACATCTTTCTTACAAAATATTTTCATAAATTTCTTCAGAAATCTAGCCTCTTATGTTATATTTTCTCTTCTAGGCCCCCAGACACATCCTCATTGTTGCAATTAAATTCTAGTCCTCACCAATAAGTAATGGTCCCTCTTAAAAGCTGATTATTTCTCCCACTTTTTTTAAAACTCCATAATAGCAGTTTTAGGTGAAATTATAAATACATGCTAGTGTAGTACTCATCCCCTGCCAGTACTCCTTACTACCATAAATCTGCCATTTTTATCTTTTTTCCCCCTCTTCTATCATTATTAGATTGGGTCCATATTATATAAATGAAGCATTAAAATGTTGACTTACCTGTGATCAACCCCTATTTCTCGAAATTGCACAACATCGAACCCTCAAATCATCGATTTCTTTCCAAGGGAAAGAAATCGGTAGCCCAAACACACACACACACACCGCATTATAACAAACACTATTAAAGTGGGGGGCTTTGCCCCCCACATCTCAATGTGGGGGGCTGTGGCCCGCACACCCCCTAACTAAATATACTACCTCCAAGATCGCACTACAGTCGGGAAAAAGGCAGATTTAAAAGAACGGCCAACCAATTTCTTTCCCTTGGAAAGAAATCAATGATTTGGCCGTTTGATGTGCAGCTTCGAGAAATAGGGGACGATCAAAGGTGAGTCGACATTTTAATGCTTCGTTTATATAATATAGACCCATTAGATCTCCTCTAGCAGTTAATATAAGTGTTCCTCTTCCTTTCTCCCTGATATTCTGCTGAATATCAGTTCTGAAATCCTCTTTATCAAACTGACATGCTCAGTTCTTTCCAAATGTCTCTTGTAGTATTGCTGTTTGCACTCTGCATTTTTTGTCATAATTAAATATTCTTTCAGTTTTGTCTATACCTGTAAGACCATTCACATTCCAAGATAATGTGGAAAGTAACATCATTATGACAAGTCTTTATATTTGGCAGATTTTTTAAAATGTCTATTTCCATTTTTTGTGGTACATGCACCCACTAATGTTTGGTAGGTCAATCCTTTTTTTTTTTTTCTTCATGGTTGGTTAATCCTTTATACATATTTTTCTTATCGATGTTGGAGTCTGTTACATTTTAATAAAAACGTCAAAAAAATAAACAAACATACCCACATAACCTGTTAACTTAATGCAAATGCACACAAAAGCAAGTAATGAAGTTTAACCCTACTAATAGGAACATTTGTCCCAGATAGACAGCTGCTAGCACATGCCTTTATTAACCTGAAATTGAGGTTATCCATGCTTAGGCACATGCTATTGCCTGTGATTTTACTTAAACTAACTGGTGTCTGTTCTTTATCATCATTCCCTTTCCAGATGTGAAAAAGTGTGCTTTCAGAAAGCGTTAACATTTAGCCATGAAGGAACCAGTGTTCAGGCTTTTTATTTCTTTATCAGCTTTTCTGCATGGAAACACACAAGGAATAAATGTAGCCCTCTGCTGCAGCCTGAAGGAAAAGCTGAAATATTTATTGCTAAAAGAAAAAAATTTTATTAAACTCTGTGTTCTCATATTTACTTGTTTCCATTTAAAACTTATTAGATTAAAGCAAAGTAAAAGAAAACATATCAGCTCTCTATATATTGTAATATATGTACTTTTGTACCTCATTTCCCAACTAAAAAACCCAAGGTTACCGGCTGTTAATTTGACATGCTTTTGTTTTTATCTAGCCTTTCTCTTTTTGCATTGTAATGCCTACATTTTTTAATACTAAAAAAGAAGAAAGAAAAAGAAAAACTGCATCTGTTTACTTTTAGTTTGCAATTTATATTGTGAACAGTTGCATAAACATGTTAAAAATCGAAATTGTTTTACTTAGTTACCTTTTTCCATCCTACCCACTCCTCTGTGTCCTTCCAAACATTAATGACATAAAGTGAGGCAAATGCTTTTCAGTACCCCACAAGTTTAACAAAGTCAACAAAAGTGTACTATTTCCACTTTTTTATATGCAGCCTTATTTTACAAATGAGTGATCCTTTGCAATTTCACATTTATTCACTAATTTCCATGTTGCTGGTGGTCTTCCTGTTCTATCTTCCAAATCTAGACTCTATTTCAATTCCAAGGTAATCTTGATTCTTTTACTCAACTCCTGTGCTGTTCTCTGTGTCTCAAGCATTTTCCTTTGGAGTCTGTGTGGTTTATTATCAGAAGAATGAGCAACAGAATGCCCTTCTACATACATGCCCCTCTAAGTGACATTTTTATCACTAAAGTATGCTGTCATAAAACAAATCCTGTATTGAAAAGGGAAAAATAACTTATCCAAATTCAGCATGGGGCCACTCTGTAGGCCCTTAAAGTTGAAATCGCTCACTGGAGCAGTGTATGGTTGATTATTCAAACATAACATCTTGAAAAATGTACATAGAAGTGTAAAAAAGTGAGGTGTTTCCTGTGACTTGTATGCAACATAAGCAGATTCAAAGTGTCTTTGCACTGTTATGTTCTGCAAAACTGTGTTTCATTTGTCTTTTATAAAGAATAGCTATGTGACTCTTCATTAGTACAAAAAATGTAATATGTATCAAAATGCAACTTCACTGAGTTAGAATTTCATAATGATAACATATGGCTGTGAGAGCTGGACCATAACAAGGATTTGTAATGAAACTCTGTTTTTGAACTGTGGTGCTGATGAAAACTTTGAGAATTCCTTGTACTCCAAGAATAACAAAATCAGTTAAGGAAGTAGACTCAGACTGTTTAATGGAAAGCCTGATGGTAAAAATAAAACTCAAGTATTTTGGCCACATAAAGTGAAGACAGTATTCACTAACAAAGACACTGGTGCTGGAGAGAGATCAAAAGCAAAAAAAAAGAGGGGAAGCAAGGGATATCCAGCATTTCTGTAGAAATTAATATGGATTTGCAAGAACTTAAAGGGTTAGTACACTATCTAATTTGCGTAATCCCTATGTGCTGTTACCCAGTCAGTAAAGCAAAAAAAAAAGACAACTAGCACTCTTTCAGAGCTAGCAGCCCAAATTGTTCCTTATAACTGCCATGAGAACAGTAGGATTTAATTACCTTGCAAAAAACAAAACTTCTACCATTATTTTAGAGACTTGTCTCCCATGAAACGCCACCAAAGTTTTGATCAACATCATAAAAGCAGCTTGCTGTACCTTAAACCAATCCTTCATCAACACTTCATCTGTGTCCTTAACCATAGGTTATGTGCCTACATGTAAACACAGAGGGCAGTAGCCTTTGATTTTGTGAGCTGTAAGTAATTTTAGGTGCCAGACACTAGAATGTAAACTTTTCATGGCATCAGTTAACTGTTTAAAGGCTTGTGTACAAGAAATAGAATGAGCCAAGCAGTACCTTTTATCATTGCAGAAGATAAGGTAGAACTGAGTTTCTTGAAGATTTTAATATCATCTTTGTCTGCCACCAAAACCCATCAATAGGCTTGATAAATCCATTGGTAAGCAGGCAGAGATCACAACAAATCAGAAAGAAATTTCCCTTCAACTCTTTTCTGGATGACATCACTTGTCACCCCTCACATATTAATAAGAACATTCCCAAATCTCAATTTTTGAGGGTTAGGAGAATTTGTTCCTCTGAAAGTGAACTTAAACAGCATGAATTAGACTTGTTCTAAAGATTTTATGACAGACAATGTAATGTTTGTGATATTCAAAAGGCCTATAATTCTGCCAGGTTTATTGTAAGATCAGAATTATTAAAATGTGGTAGAAAGAAGGCAGCTGACATTTCTTTACGTCTGACTAGTTTTGGTAGCAATTCCTTAGACTTTCAAGGCTTAATTGATAAATATTGGGATATTCGTTTTTCCGATAAGTTGGCAGATAGATTTGATACCATCATGTTGCTGTTTTTCCTATAGACATGGGAAAACAATAAGCAATCAATTAAATAATTTTTAAAAAAGTAGTTAGCCCAGCTTTTGATGTACAACAAACCATAGAAGGTGTACAATTAATGGGATGTTATCCTAGTGGACATTATTCTACCTGCAAAGTAGTTGTGAAGACCAAACATTTTTCTTCCAGTACAACTCATTTTTTTGACATTAGGTATCTCAACACTTGTATTTCAGAGTGGTTGATATATTTGGTAGTGTGTAGTTGTTCTGCCTTTTATGTAGGACAGACCACTCAACAGTTTGAAACCCGTATTTTTGAACATCTCAGTGACATTAGGAACTGTCATTATTCTAGTGCTTTACATAAACACACTATCAAACATTCAACTGCCGTATTTAGGTTCATAGCTATAGATAGAATAAGCTATTGGGGTTTTAATAGATTAGGATGGCATGATATCCTAGATAACAAAGAACAGAGTTGAATAGTCCGATTGGGTGTACTATTTTCCCCTGGATTAAATGATGTTTGTGATTGGATTTGTGATTAATTTGGCAATGGGTTTTATTTATTTATTTTCATTTGTGATTATTTTTTATGCATACTGCTGTTGCACTGAAGAAGGCTCTTTTGCCAAAACTGGTTTTCTTTAGATGAATTAAAATACATTTTTCCTGTTTTGCTGATAGTGCTAGCCATCTGTTTTTTGGCTTTACTGATTATTTTGGCCTTGCACATTGTGTAGGAATTACTTATTTTACTCTGTTTAACCAATGAATATAAAAATATTATTTCTAATAGAGTAAGAAGCAAATACATACTTAAATTCACAAGTGTAGTTCATTCTGGAGTACAGGGGCACATTTTTCTAAGAATTTTGGTGGAAATTTTTAGAACTTAATTCTATATTTGAGCAACACCACTTGGCCCAAATAGCTTAATTTTATGACAGTGTAGTATCAATATCAACAAGTGTACTCCACTGATGTGTGTTCTAAATGACACATTCAATAAATACAGCAGAGATATAGTGCCCCACTGCTAAGGATTCAGTAGGAAAAAATCCATAGTAGTTGTATCAGGCATTTAAAAGATGAACTGTCTTAACAAGTAACAGTAAACTACAGAAGGTAAAACCCGAGTAACTAAACAAACTTCTTTAGTTTTCTTCTGTTAAATATGATTTTAGAGAGCAGTGTTCATTAAGCCCCAGCCCTTTAGTGTTGTATTTTTTAATTTGCCATCTGCTTTCCAAAATAAAAAAGACAACTTGGTTATAGACTCTCATCCACTCTGCCATAAACATTTTTGTTAACATTTGCTATGCTTAAAGCACTTAAACTTCACGGAATGGTATGCTTCGGCTGCCTGATAGTGCTTGGTCCTCTGGCTGTGTTCCAGGCATAGTCTGAATGTTCTCCATTTGTCCACCTGAGTTTTTGAGGTGCCTTGGTGTTCTTTCTACATCCCAAATAATGCTTATATGTAAATTGACAGTCCTGTAAACTGTCTGTAATATGTACATGTGCACATGCACTGACATATTCTCTGGTGAATTAGTATTGTGAATAGGACTGGTCCATTGCAAACAGGGATGTGTGCCCCCTCATGGCTCTTAATAGTAAAGTGTAGGTGTTCGGAGGATAATTGAATGAATGCTTGTGATGTGTTGACATACGATCAGAACAGATATTTGCTGTTATTTCAAATTGTATGGTGAAAAATCACACTTTCCACAACTGTAAAATAAGTAATATGCAGACATTTAGGATTTGGCCATTTCTTGCTTTTTAAACTATAAAGTTGCTATGTACATTATATATGATTACATAAATGTCCTGTCTTTAAAACTTTAAAATATAATCGTAAACTTCTGCAGAGATGATTTGATAGAGTACAACAATTCTAAATCATTCAGGTTAGAATCGGAGTGTAACCATCAGTTTGTTCAGGATGACCAATAAAATCTTTCCAAAACATAAATAGATTGTGTTTCTAATGCATCAGGCTTTAAAAAAAATATTGTGCATTTCTATGTAAATGTAAACATTTCAATCTTAGTTGTGTGGCAGAAAAAATGCAATTACAAATAAAAATGTTATTAAACATTATTTTGGCCATTTCCTGCCTTTGAAGCAAGGAGCAAAAGGTAGACATCTTTTATATCTGCTTTATCCCAGTATTATTCATAGAACAAATTCATAGGAATGTGTCAGAACTACCAGGCGCATGGCACAGAGTGGTAAAGCGCTTCACTTCAGATTACCTGTGACTGATTAATGGAAGGAGTGCCGGGGGGTGGGCATATTGGAGAGGACAGGAGTGAGCAGCTAATGTTGGCCTCCAGTTGGTGGCACCTTCAGGAATGGAGATGTATCTCTGCAGCATGAAGAGCCTAGTGGCTTGCCACTTGGTTGGGAGGTTTATTTATTTATTTTATTTAATGTTTGTTTACCAGGAAAGTCTGACTGGGACAGAGCCCATTTTCAGCAAAGGCCTGGGGAGAAATGCTGTAGACATATGTTTTGGAAAGTGGGAGGAAACCCATGCAAATGCAGGGAGGACATGCAGACGCCACACAGAAGGTACTCCAGCTGAGAATCAAACTGGAGAACCTCTTGCTGTAAGGCGACAACTCTAACCGCTGTACCACTGCACCGCCCTTGTTGTTCATGAGTGGAAAAGTGCATGCACTACCTAGATCACAAGGTGTAGAGGAGGTGGAGATAGTCCACAGGATCTGAAGTCTGGCTTTCAGCCTAACACTCCACTCTTGCCTCTCATCTTGATTGAGGAATGAGTAATTGGGTGTAGGAAGTGGAACCATTGAAACAATCTAAAGGACAAAAAAGATATCAAAACTGCTTTATAGCTACATTACTTTATATAGGTAGGGAGGATGACACTCAAGCACTCGCAGCTTTCTGGAAGATGACTAGTAGCAAAATGATTGATTTCTTCCAACAGAAAAGAGGCATTAATATTACTGTACAAATGAGCACATCACTTATTTTTTTGTCCATTTTTTACACATTCACATAAAAAGGAAGTCATTTGCGTTAGAAGCTGAAAAGAGGATCAGTAAAATGATGAAGATTAATTGTAAGACATTGTGCACACTGATATTTGCTACACTGGAGATGTATTTGTAGTGGATGGGATTGAAATTATGCTAGGGACCTCAGGAGAGGATATGGTGCAAGAGGAGAAACAACTGATCTGATGTTGTCTTCTCTGTCTGGCATTAACTTGTGGGTTAACAGATCTGATGCCAGCCAAATCCCCAAGACTTCAGCTGACCTACAATCCCCTGCTCCCAGACCAAAACTTGCTGTTAAAGTTGAACTCATTATTCCTATAGACTTTTGAACAAAAGCCCATCTGTCAGTCTTCAGAGATGCTTAGAGATTTTATTAAAAAGGGAGCTAAAGTAGAACCAGAAAAAAATCCGTGGCCTTTTACACTAGAATTTTGTTATAACCAAGTATCGGCTATAATGGAGAAGGTCTGCAGGTCCCGGCTGCACGCACGCATAAAAGTGAAGAAAAGGCTTCGGGTATAACAAACTCACTTTTATAAGGGAATTTCGCTTATATTGAACTGCTGATAGGCTTGTCTTATTCAGTTACAGTGGAATACGCATTCACATCATTTACGTGTGTGCTGTTTTGTGTGAAATGGCGGAGAAGTCAGCTAGTTTAAAGAGGTGTTCTATAACTCTAGAGTTAAAAGGTGAAATTGTTGTTTTAATAGAAAATAGTTCCTAAGCTGTCTATAGCTATTTCCCAAATGATTTCAACTATGTAAATATTGTAAATAGCTTCTTACTTTAAGTGAATGAATGTATGTAGTTTCTTACTTTAAATAAATGAATGTATGTCTAAATGAATCTGTACAGTATAATCCATATGATCTGCCACAATGTGCTAAGTTGCTCATGCTTTGTATTGAATTCATATACTTGTAACTTGGTCTTTTAACTAACTTTTCTAGACTTGTATCTTTACTGTATTTTGTGTTATGGAGCTTTTCTCCCCGGGCCTCCACTGAAAACTGGGTCTCTGGGCCCAGTGGACTTCCCCGGTAATCAAACTGGAAATAAATAAAAACACAGGCTGACATCATACATGAGTATGGTCTTGGTAAGTCAACAGTTGATTAATTATGGGGAGTATAATCCTCCAGTCTGACAGTAACAAGAAAATAAGGAAGTCTACATATGATAACATTGAAGTTGCTCTTTTCCTTTGGTTAAAGCAAACACATTCAGTCTGTGTGTCTGGCGCAATGTTAAAAGAGAAAGCGGCTAGTTTTGCCTGTGAACTTGGTCACAGCGACTTTAACTGCAGTGATGGTTTGTTGGATTGGTTTAAGAAACGCTAAGCTATTATCTTCTGCATTCTGAGTGGATAATCAGGGTTTGTACCACAAGAACTGGCCAAGGACTGGCTGAAAAATAAACTACCACAGCTGCTAGACCAATATGATGAACTTACCATCTTCAATGCAGTTGAAACAGGTTTGTTCGTTAAGCTGTTACCGGACTGCAGAATGACATTCAAAGGAGACACTTGCCATAGTGGCAAGAGAAGTAAAGAGCGTCTTACTTTATTGTTTGCTGTGAATATGGATGGATCTGAAAAGCTACCACTGTTAACCATTTGTAAGACTGCCAGCCAACGATGTTTTAAGGGTGTGAAGTCAGTGCCAGTGCCGTACAGAAGCAACCACAAAGGATGGATTACTGGCAGTCTGTTCAGCGTGTGGATGATAGGATTGGTTAGAAAACTTGTCAAGGGAAAATGGCATGTACTGACAATCCTTGATCACTGTAGTACCCATGATCCAGCTGTTGCCCAACAGCTTAAAGTAATACAACTGGAGTTTCTGCCACCCATCTGTGCCAGCCAGCTTCAGCCAAGTAACACAGGAATTATCCAGAACTTTAGAGTTCTGTACAAAAAGCAACTTTTTGAGAACAGCGATCTGGACAGTTTTGCAGTTGATTTACTCCAGAGTTTGTGTTGGGCACGTTTAGTTTGGGACAATGAAATAATGCACAGATGTGTAAAATCCTACAGTAACAATAAATGTCCTTCTGTTCTATGTGTTGCAGTATTCATAACATGAGGGAGTCTGCCGCAGGCTGCCCCGAATGTCCGGCCAGAATACAAAGTTTACAGCTACTGTAAGGTACTTTTGACATTGCACATAGGATCCCTTCCAATGTCAGCAATAAAGTGACGTCAGGTATATAGCAGATATCCGCATGTACCATCCTCAGAACTAAATGCCCCAGAAAGAACACCAGCCTGAGAAAAAATGAGAAAACAAACATCCAGGAAGCAAGCAAGCAAGTGTCAGGGGGAAGGTGAGAGGAATAGTATACTGCATATAGAAGAACACCTATGGTTATGGTAAGATTTTACACCTCTATTCTATGTCTTTCTATTCACAATTTGCAGTATTGATAACATGAGGGAGAATACCGAAGTTCATGCAGAAGAAAGAGTGGGAGGAGGTGCAGTACTCTGTACAAACCTCTGAAGAATAGCCCCGGCAAAACCAGCTTATTTCTAGATAAACCATCCAACTTGAAATGTTTTTTGAAGGTATGGATAGAACAAGTTGCTGATTCTAAGGTAGAAGTAGTGCATAGATCCGTGAACAAAGCACCTGAAGAAGACGCAGCTCTAGTGGAATGAGCCTTAACTGGAGAAGCAAGGGTTTTTCCATGAGCCACATAAAAGAAAATGGCCTTAGAGCATGAAGGAGGGGTTAGTGCATAGGGAAACCCTATTCTTGTGAAAAACAGTAAAAGGAGAAAAAGCCATAAAGGCCTGCAGTTCTGAAACCTTTCTGGCTGAAGTGATAGCAAAAAGAAGCACCGTCTTCCAAGTGCAATGTTGAAGGGAAGACAAAACTGCTGGTTCAAAGGAAGGCAATGAGAGTTTTTCCCAAAGCAAAGTTTAAATCCCAGGGAAGAGGTACTGGTTTCCTTGGTGGTCTAATATGAAGAAGTTTGACTTCCAACCTGGAAGCCAAAGGAGGTATCATAGGCAGACAGGCAGAAATGGCTGAGAGATTAGCTTTTACTGAAGAGTATGATAATCCAGTCTTCATTAATTCCCACAGATAAGACAAAACCACTGGAATATCCACAGACAATGGTTGTAGATTTTTGGAAAGACACCAAATGGAAAACCTCTTTTGAAATGCAGGGTTTTCTGGCCTCCTTCAGAACTTGTAGCACGTCCTCAGAAAATAGGTCTCTGAAAGGGATCAAAACCCTGTCACCCACAGTGTTATCTGAAGGATTGACTTTTGTGGACGTATTAAAGATCCCTTGTCCTGTGTGAGTCGATTAACCCTGTGAGGTAACTTGTGAGGATTGCCCTTGGCTAAATGCAAAAGGAGGGGTAACCAATGCTGTCTTGGCCAAATGAATGGAGTTACCAGCAAGACTTTGGGTGGTCCTGTTGAATTTTCAACAGACCTTTCTGAAGGAGAAGGAAGGGGGCATAGAGAAGCATCCCCTTCGAAGATAAGGATAGGGAATCCATCTTCCATGCCTGAGGATCGGGAACTCAGGCACAAATATTCTGACATTGCCTGTTCATAGGGGAGGTAAATAGATCTACTCAAGGAGTACCCCTCTGGTGGATAATGTCCAGAAACACATCCCTGTGCAACATCATGTCTTGGGATTTAGTCATGGACCTGCTCAATGCATCTGCCACAGCATTCTGACTAGAAGGATTGTAAACTTCCTGAAGGGTCAGCTGATATTGAGTTGCCAACCTGCAGAGGAGATGTGACTTGCCCCCCACCCCATTTGAAAAAGAGGATGAAAAGTTAGCAAGGCAAAAATGAGAGCTCTCATCTCGTGTGTTTTTGTGTGTTTTTGTGTGTGTGTGTGTGTGTGTGTGTGTGTGTGTGTGTGTGTGTGTGTGTGTACTGTATGTGTGTATATATATATATATATATATATATATATATATATATATATATATATATATGTGTGTGTGTGTATTTTTGTGTTTATATTTATATCTCTTTTATATTTGTGTTCCTTCATTTGGGAAGAAGACCACACAACTGTGTGCGAGATCCACAACTGTGGGCAGTACAGAGGTATCAAACTCCTGGCGCATTGCATGAAAATTCTGGAGAGGGTGATTGATAAATGGATAGGCAGAGAAGTAGAATGTAAGATGGGAGATGAGCAGTTCGGATTCAGATCAGGATGCAGCACAACTGACCCGATGTTTGCAGTGAGACAGATAGTTGAAAAGAAGCTAGAGATGAGGAAAGAGTCCAACTGGGCATTCCTAGACTTGGAGAAAGCATATGACAAGGTCCCAAGAAAGCTGATCTGGGCAATACTGAGGGTGTTCAAAGTCCTGTAAACATTGGTAGAATTAGTCCAGGCTATGTACAAGGACCCTATGACTCAAGTATGAACAGTCTTTGGCCTCACAGAGGGGTTCTCAGTGGGAGTGGGTGTACACCAAGGTTCAGCTCTGAGCCCACTGCTGTTCATACTGGTGATGGACTACATTAGCAAACAGGTTGGAGGGGACAGATCAACAAAGTTACTGTATGCAGATGATGTGGCATTACAGGCAGATTCTAAACAAGAACTTCAGCAGAGGATGGGAGAATGGAATGCAAAACTGTAGGCTCATGGAATTAAACTAATCACAGATAACACTGTGGTAATGACAGCAAACTGGGGAAATCAGAAGAAGCTGAGAATTGAGATAGAAGGGAAGATAGTGGAACAGGTAAATAGCTTCAAGTATCTGGGAGGGGTGGTTGAGGAAAACAGAAGTTTTACTGAAGAGGTCAAAGCTAGAATCAGAGAGGCTGTAGGCAACTGGCATAGAGTCTCAGTTATAGCCTTTGACAGAAGAATGTCAAAGAATCTGAAAAGTAAGTTTAACAAGACAGTGGTGCAACCAGTACTGTATGGTACAGAAGCTTGGGCAGTAAAGGTAGAGCAGATGAAGCTAAAGGTGATGGAAATGGAAGCACCTGAGAAGGGTGATAGGATGCACATTGTGTGACAGACGAAGAAATGAGGACATAAGAGCAGAAGCCAAATTAGCTCCAATTGTGGAAAAGATCAAAGAGAACAGATTACGGTGGTTCGAACACATGCAGAAAGGCAGAAGACAATCTGGTAAAGAAGTTTAGAGGAAACGAGGACATCTAGCAAAGAGATGGATGGATTGTGTGAAAGAAGATCTGTGACAGTCAGGCATGAGTGTTGAAGGCAGGAGTGTGGCACTGAATTGAGAGAGATGGTGACAATTAGCACGATACCCCAACACCATGTAGAAAATGGGGAAAAAGGGGGGTGATGATAATGGTGACCACACATCTTGAACTTTCCAAGAGGCAAAGGTTGTCCCCCATCCCACGTCCAATCCTTCTGTGAACAGCAACTGAGACAGAAGGGGGGGTTGTAGGGGAAGTCCTGGATTCAAGGAAACCTGTTGAATCCACCATTCTAATTCTTTTTTCAAGCAGGGAAGGAGAGGAATCACAAAATGCAGAATGTTGCATCCATACTGACCTGAGATACCACTGGAGTTTCCTCGTGAAGTTTGGCCAGATATAACATGGGGATAGTGGATGTCATGAAGCCCAGCAGATGGAGGAACTCCCTGGCAGTCAAGAACTGTAGTAGAATGATAACTTGAAAGTAAGCTGTTAGAGACAAAATCTTCTTAGGAAGTAAGGAAGCCAACATCTTGTCTGATTGAATTCTGCGTGGTCCGGTGAAGGAATGAGAGAGGATTTTTGGAAACTGATAGTGAATCGTGGTCTTTCCAGAAGAGATACTGTGAATTGAATGTTTTGAAAAAGTATGTCTAGAGAGTCAGCCTGGAGGAGGAGGAGGTCATCCAGGTAAGGGAAAATCTGAAAATCCCTGAGTCTGCAATAGGCAATGACCGGAGCTAATAATTTTGTGAAGACCCTTGGTGCTGTAGATAGACCAAAGGGCAAGGCAGAAAATTGAAAATGTGAGGAAGCAGTAGCAAAGCACAGAAATTTTTATAGAAAATGAATAAGGATGTGAAGGTAGATATCCTTGATGTCCAGTGACACCATGAAGGCCTGTGGAAGAATGAGAGGATGCAGAGTGTTTAAGGAAAGCATGCAAAAGGGAGGGTACATTTAAGAAGTTGTTTACATGTACTCAACCTCAGCACAGAGGAAGTAAGAAGTGAGCTAAGGAGAGTGAACCCCAGGAAGGCTGCTGGCCCAGACAATATGTTGGGCAAGGTGTTAAAAGGCTGTACTGATCAACTATGCACAGTGCTCAAGGAAATATTTAGCACTTCTCTTGCCATGGCAAAAGTACCCTCATGCTACAAGGAAACTAACATCATCCCACTACCTAAGAAAACCACTCCCTGCAGCCCTAACAACTACTAACCAGTCGCTCTGGCACCCACTGTTATGAAATGTTTTGAGTAACTGATCAAAAAGCATCTTTCATCATGCCTACCTTCTGATTTTGACCCTCTGCAGTTTGCTTACAGAGCTAACTGCTCCACAGCTGATGCCATATCAGTAGCACTATGCATCTCCCTTGAGCATATAGAGGGCAAAGGCAATTAAGTGAGGATGCTGTTCGTAGACTTCAGCTCAGCATTTACTACAGTGGTACTAATGCAGCTGATAGAAAAACTGGCACATTTTAGGGATCAGTAAACATATCTTTAACTGGATCCTGAACTTCCTGATTGAGAGACAACAGAGGGTGTGTTCGGGTAAGAATACATCAAATTGCTTCATGATTAACACCGTGGTTCCACAGCGATGTGTTCTCGGCCCAGTGTTACTCACCATCCTGACCCACGACTGCTGTGCTAAGCACAAGTCCCACCATATTATCAAGATTTCTGATGACACCACAGTCATGGGGCTCATCACAAAGGATGATGAAAGGGCACACAGAGAGGAGGTGGCATCCCTGATCGGTTGGTGAGAGGGGAACAACCTTGATCTGAATGTAAGCAAGATTAAAGAGATTATCAACGATTTCAGGATAAGAAAAACAAACCACCCAGCACTCAGGATCAATGGTGAGAGGGTGGAGAGGATTAAGAGTATGAAATACCTGGGTGTACACATATCAAAAGATGTCTCGTGGTAGGGAAATATCAGCCAACTGGTCAAGAAATTGCACCGCCTCCACTTTTTAAGAAGGCTGAAAAAAAGCTAAGCTTCCTCCTCATATTCTCTCCACCTACTATAGAGATGCAATAGAGAGCATCCTCACCTGGAACTTCAGAGTGTGGTTTGGAAGCTGCACAGTTACAGAAAGGAAGGTGCTACAGAGAGTGGTGAGGGTTGCAGAGAAGGTAACAGGTTCCAGTCTTCCATCGATACAACATCTTTATTCTGCAAGAAACATCCAAAAGGCCACCAAAATAATACAGGACAACACACATCCTGTGCATGGACTGTTTAAGCATCTGGCATCAGGCAGTTTCTACCCTACAGTGATTAGACTTCTGAGCTCTGGCAGTAGTTCCAGGGGTCTGGACACAAAATAAGTTGATTTTTATTTATTTATGCAATATATACTTACATATATTCCATCTAAGTGCAATATTTATTATATCCATAGGATTATTTAACCCACTCAAGTGCAATATTAGACAAATAACTTTGGCATTGTTCAATCTGTAGTGTGTTTTGTATTACTTTAAATAGGGTAGTTAATTTAACTCAGAGGAGGGTATTAGTTTCGTATATAAGTGTTGGTAAATGTCTGTGCTGTTTCTTCTGTGTATTGGGAGTAGTATTGTATTTGTTAGTTATGTTTATTCCTCTACTTGTATGAGTTTCACTTTCCTTTGTAATCTCAAGAATTGAGGTGATGCACAAAATTTCATTTAGGCTACACGTGTGTAGTTCTAAATGACAAAGTTTACTTTGACTTTGAGATGGGACAGATCTAGAATGGGTCTCGAAGTACCATCCTTTCTCAGGACTAGGTGCATTCTTGAGTAGAAACCCTTTCCTGTTTGAGAAGGTGGAACCTCTTGAATAGTACCCTGAGAAAGCAAGGTGTGAATTACCTGAGGGAAGAAAGTCAACTGATCTTTCGGAGTTTGTGGAATACTCCTGAAGGTGGTAGGACTCTTCCATGCAATAAAGTATCCTTTGAGGATAATAGAAAGGACCCAGGAGTTTTGGGTGATCTGTTTCCAAGCAGGGAGGAACAGGGATAGATGTAAGCATAGAGAGGTCTGCTGCAAATAGGTTGATGGTCACAGACTACTTGGCTTGCTCGGAAAGGGCTGTTTCTGAGCAGCAGTAGTAGAACACTTGGCAGAATAAAGCTTTTTGGCACTTCTTTTACTCTTAGAAGGAGGTCTGGTTAGCTTCCTTACAAAAGGGGTTTTAGAAGGAAAGTTCCTTTGAAATACTGGAACTGGTGACACAAAATTATGTTTAAGGTCCTGGAGCTGCTTGCCCTTTTCTTGCAAGGATTTAAAAAGTTCTGCAGCTGCAGACCCAAACAAAGCCTTGGAATCCAGTGGAGCTGCTGTTCCCAGGGCTGTTCTTCAGGGGGTTGTAATTATTTCCATTTGATTCCTCCTCTGGGGAAGCATATCCCAGTGAAGAAGACATCTGGGCAGACTATGCCAAAGACTCCTCCCCAGAAGAATCCTTCTCCTCAGACAAATCCTCAGTTCTGATCCTTTTTTGAGGACAAACTGGAAAAAAGGAAGGAGAAGGAAAATAACCCTCTGTGGATTGCCTAAGGGCCATGAAGGTGTTAAACAGTCCTTGTGAAAAGGCTTTTTAGTCAGTGGATTGTTCCTAAGGAAAAAAGGAATGCTTAGTTTTCTGCTTCTTAAATGGAGCATCCATACAGTGGAAGGACGAGGGACCTGACAACACCCTGCATTCAACAATATTACTAGCGACCTCCTCATGAACCATGATTTGAGTAATGCCTTCAGGGCCTTCAGAAACAATGAGTCTGGGTTCCGCCCTACGTCCAAAGCAGGCGCCTGCATATCCCCTGAGGACATGCTAGCAGGATCCATTGCAGCACAGTGGTACCTGAGGAAGAATCACCAGCTACCTCTGAACAGGTCTCTGAGCCAACATTGGCCTCTGGAGAAATGTCTGGAACTGAAGGAACAGCAGGAACTTCAGACCTAGATTTCTTGGTCTTCTTAGGAAGAGACTCCTCTGAAGGACCTGACACACTTTCCATAGTATCACATGCTTAAACACTCCAGACGTTGGTTCAATAGATATAAATTAAGAGAAGCAAGATGACTATGCAGGGTCTTTGAGACAAAGGCCTTGCAAATAACACAGGAGATATGGTTGTGGTTAGGGCCTAGGCAAGAGAGAGAGACAGATTGTGGGAATCCTTATGGAGAATTTGCCTTACACACTGACACTTGCCCTTCCTAGATGACATGTAATCTCAGCAAACAGTAGCACAAAAAAGAGTAAGAAAAACCCAATGGGGCACTTATCTGAATCGCTGACGAGCAAACAACTGGAGAAGATGTTCAGACTAGCAGCAGAAAAGTTCTGAGGATGGTATGTGCTGACATCTGCTATATACCAGACGTCACTTTTTGTCCGATGGGATCCTATGCGAGGCATTACATGTACCTTACTGCAGCTTCAGACTTTTGTATACTGGCCGGATGTTCGGGGCAGCCTGCGGTGGACTCCCTCATGTTATGAATACTACAACATATGAATAGAAGGACATCAGCTACTATAATCAGCAATTGCTTTAAGAAGGTGGAGTTTGTCAAGAACGGTTAGACCACAAATGATCATCCAGAACCATTCAGCTCTATAGCTACTGACTGTGATAACATTTTTGTATAACTGATAGAATTGCACTTCCAATGATGTATTATGGTAAAGGAAAAATTTCTTGTTAATGAAGAGGTCTGGATAGAGTCTGTACTGACTGAGCAGGACATTGTAGTAGACGTTAAGGCAAAGTCTGCAGGTGGCGATTATGCACAAAGGGATGACAAATCCAGAGATGAGGCTCCAGTGGCACTTCCACCATCAACACGTGAAGCAAACATGGCACTGACAATGTTGCAACATTCCATTGAACATAATGCCAGTGACCCAGCTGAGACAGATGTCCTGATGATTTGCACTTGCAAATAGATGCATAAGTGGCTAAAACCACAGAAAGAAATGCAGTGCAGAAGAAACTGACTGATTACTTTGCTTATCAGTAATACATTATGGTACATACATGTAAAAAATATTATAGCTTGATAACACCTAACATAATTTCAGTGTAAGGCGGAATAAAGTAACAAGGGCTAGATTTTCTGTTGACTTAGTGATTACTTTGCTTATAAGTAATACATTACAGTACTACACATGTAAAAGTATTAGCATTTGTTGACAATTTTGGACCCCTCCTATTCACACGGGCCCTACCCTCCTTCCCTCTGTGTAGATGTCATAAATGGATTCTTTCATTGACCTACTATACATACTAGAGTGCAGCATCATAGCAAGGAGCCCTCTAGGTATATCCTTGTGCATGGCAAGACCACCTCTGGATATAGTAGATGTTGGATATAATGGACTATTTTACCAGGTCCTTTGAAGTCCGTTATAGAGGGATTCTACTGTAGCATTGAGTGCTGAAGTGTTAGATGACCTCAGTGTCTGATTACCCCAATGACCTGCTTTCATATTTAAGACTAATCTGGCTAGTGTTATAATGGAAGATTTAAGCATCTTGAGGTTATTTGTATTCTGATGGTAGCCATTGTGAAGCTGGGGTTTTGTTGTCTTTGAAATTAGCAGCTGTTGCAGATACCCTGTTCCATACAGTGATGTAATCTGACCATCTATACTCCGTGGTAAGTTTCTATTACTAGCAGAATGTGTCAAGCCTGCTGTAAGCTTTGAAGCTTAATAGTTAAAGCATCTCATTTAATTGTGTAAAGATGAACCTTCCATTAGCAAGGTAATGCATCATTGCATATTTTGCAAGTCATACCTATTAGTCATTGTCTGAAAGGTTATCAATGTTCAGAAAGTATTAGTTACTGAGCACCAAAAAAGAAATCCAGTAATGATTCGCATAATATGACAATGAATCATTGTTAATTTAGTTGTACAGTTTGTTGATTTTGAGCAACTTTTACAGTCAGCTGAGAGTGTCATAAAGTTGTATTAAGCTAACACAGCACGCCTGTTTCAAAAATTGATAGAAGTTTACATTTCACTTGAAAACTGTCTCCAAGTTTTATCTTTCAGTGAAATCTGATTTGAACTGTTCATCTTATCTTTGGCCTAGAAACATTAGAAATTCTTGAGATATAATTTATAAAAAAAGAATTGTGTGTTATAACTGTCAATAGGAAGTTACATTTTACTTATTCCTTATGTGGTTAACACATCACGTTTAAAATAGTCACTCAGTTTGCTGCTTCTTTATGAAGTGCCCTCTGAAAATGTCAGGTGTGCTTTAATGTGTGCATCACATTTGTAGTATGGTTGAACATATACTCCACTGTCTTATTTCTGTTTCTGTAGTTTGATGGATGCGTTTGGATCTTTGTTCATGAAGTTAAACTGGTCATGTTTTGAAAATCAAGAAAATTATTTGCTTACTGGTATAGAAAGTATTTCAGAGGATTTTGCTGATACCATTAACAGTATTGGAACTAAGCAGAGAATTTGTATTTGGTGTTAGGAGATTTAGCTATACCTTGACCTCTGCAATTTAATGGGACAAGGAATGCTTTATTTACCAAAACTAGTACATGCTGGGGGAAGAGTATAGTGCATCTAAATCTGTTGTTCACTGTGTTTATCAGGCTTCCTAAACATTAAAACAGGATGCTTTCTATACTGAAAATGTATTCCAGACATTCAGTAGTACATAGCTTATAATCCATGCTCTGTATAAAACATGCATTGTTCTTTAGTTTCTGTGGACTTGGAGACTGTAGAATACATCTGTCTTCTAGTTTCTAAAAGCAAGATATTTGTTGATTTTTATAGATACTTCAGCAGAAGATTAATGGTACTTAGTGCATTCTGGTGGAAGTTCTGAAAACAAGGTATTGATGTGTTTATTCATGTGTTTAATGAGCAAAGCAGACACTTAAGATGGGATCAGCTTCAACTGTCACTAAAATAAGATGTCTGCAAAGGTACTTGTCATATCCAGCAGTCTAGTCAGTGTACAGAATGCAGTGCGTAGAATGCACAAATAGATGAAAATTCTTGAAAATGTAATTTTTTGAAAGCAATGTTGCTGCTATAGATAGTTTTATATTTCTCAGATTGAGAGATGTGGTCTTTGATGAGATATGTAACTTGCACTGACTTGAGATTCAAAATCTAACATTGAGATTCAACATTATTAGTATCGTAGGATCATAGGAGGTTACTAGGTTAACGGCCTCAGGGCCCTTAAAAGCCTAGCCAGGTTCAACCCGTGTACCCAGTGGTGTCTGGTTCAAGCAGACACTAAAATCAGCACCTATTGCCCCTGTCCAAGAGGGACACAGATGGAACCCCCAGGGTGAATTTCCAATTATCTATCCAGTCATCCAAATTACACTTAAATAAGGGCAACGAGGGGCTTTGTTTAACTTGAATAGAAAATCTGACTCTCCGGAAAATTCGGTTGACGTTGCATACCAAGTTAAGGTCCTTGGAGTGAGTGACCTGTGTGTCATTTGACTTGTGAATGTGCAGCATTTCCATTAAAACTGGGTCAAAGATTGCTCCTATGCAAGCACAGATCACCTCTTAGCAGTCTGTATGACACAGAGTAAAGTGACAGTGATTTCAGTCTGTCCACATAAGGTATATCCTGAAGACCCTGAATTTTCTTTGTAAGGAACCTTTGTGGTCTTTCCAGTTGCTGCAGATGTTTGGAAAAGAACATACCAAAGGGAGCGGTGTACTCTATTATTGACCTGATGAGGGAAGAGTGCAGTGGGGCTTATAATCTCTCTTTTTTCTGGAGGCAGTGCCCTTACTTATGAGATGAGCAATATAAAATGCCCTTCTTACAACTGTGGAGTTATGGTGATCGAAGTTAAGGTTGCTATCAACCTGTATGCCAAGGGTATTGCTATTGATGTGGTAGTTAGCAGGAACATCACCATTGCTGAACGGGATGATGTTGCATTTTTTTGCATTAAGTTTAAGACCATGACTTTGGCACCAGTCGTCATTCTGAGTAAGACCTTCTTGCAGGATGTTGACATCGATAGGGGTTTCAATGATTGCTCCCAGTTTGGAGTTGTCAGCAAACTTTCAGCCACAGTCCTTTAGTTTTAGCCTGTACTTCAGAGAAATAGAGTCCAAACAGTAGGGGTCCCAGAACCGATCCCTGTGGAACACCACTGGTTACGGTCTGCTGGTGAAAGAGAACTTCCCTATTTTCACCATACGCATTCCATCAGAGAACAGTTTTGCAACCTACCTGACAATATATGGGTTGATACCCAGCTGGGTGAGTTTATCAATGATGCCTGAGTGGGGGATGGTGTCAAAGGCCTTGGCTACTAGGTAGGCCATATGCACAGATTTGCCCTTGTCTAGGGCTTTGATGACTGTCTCAAAGAAGTCCACCAAGTTTAACATGATCTCCCCATGATAAAGTCGAACTGGGTGAGGTTGAGCATTTGGAGATTTCCTATATCTTTACTAATGAGGTCCATGATGATTCATTCCATGGCCTTGCAAATAGGGCTGGTCAGGCTAATGGGTCTGTAGTTCCTACGGTCCGTAACAGCACCCCCTTTGGGGCAAAGGGATGATGATGGCTGTTTTCCATTCCAGTGGGATGAAGCCAGTGTTTAGGCTTTAATTGGAAAAACATGCCGAAATGTGATGCTAATTCCTGTTTTAACCCATGTAGAACATAGCCGGGAATGTTATCTTATCCCATAGAGGCTGTTTTTGGCCTTGGAGAGGGGGTTTAAGACCTGCTTCTTGGAGATGCTAGGTGGAGGACAGGTGTTATGCTTTGGGGGTATATGTGGCGGGGGACAGGGGAAGGAAATTTTCACTGAATCTGTCCGCCAGCAGGTTTGCTATATCCACAGGTTCTGTATATGTAGTACCCGTCCATTAACTATGAGTTCAGCACAAATCTGGGCTTTACCTTTGAGGTTGCGGATGTATGCCTAAAGAACATCTTGTGGATATCCTTAGTTAGGGAAGCTAATTTGGATTCATAGTTAGCTTTGAAGGACTTCAGTAGGAGTCTTAGTTACTTATTTAAGTTGAGGAGGGAGTGTTCCCAGTTTTGAGATTGTTCCTTCCTGCTCTTAGACAGCAATTTCTTTCTCCTGTTGTATAGCCTATTAATGGCAGTTGTCCACCAAGCAGGTTTATTTTTCCTTGAAAATCTTGCTTTGATTCTATCAGGTATGGCAGAGTCAATGTAATTGTACAGGTTCTCATATAAGGCATTGGTGTATAACTTAGCATAGGTGTCTGTTCCATCAGTGGGGATAGGGGCTATGAAGCTATTTATGCTGTCACATAAGAGGTTGTAATTCGCCTTGGAGAATGTTATTAAGGGGGGGGGGTCTTGTGTTGTATAGCTACTTTTAGCGAGACGGCCAGAGATGGCCACGCACTGGAGGTTGTGCAGTGGTGTTGATCACCAGTTCCAGGATCTTTGAGCCCCATGTGTGTGTGTCAACCAGCTGATACAGGGCACTGGAGTCAGTGAAGTCCAGAACCCTGTGGCCAAGTGAGTTACAGCATGTATAATTTACCCAGTCAATGGATGGCTAATTAAAGTCACACAAAACCAGGGTGTTTGGTTGTATCTTGATTGACTCAAGTAGATCCAAGTAGGCTGAGTGGATGTCCTGATTCATGGAGTGGGTCCTATAGCTCGCAATGACTTGAAAAGGGATCTTATCTAGAGTCAATTGTACCTGAAGTAATTAAAGGTAGTTGTGCTGTTTAACCAACCTTGAGGTATATTTATCTTAAATGAAATTGAAATACGACCTCCTTTAGTTCTCACACCTTCAGTTTGTGGTCTGAATGTGTGGAAGAAAATGTAACCTGGTATAGCGGGGGATACTCTCCACAACCTTAAACCAGGTCTCAGTGACTGCACATATGACAGAATCTTCTAAGGTGAGGACTGCTTCCATTGAGTGCAGTTTCTGGTTTAGACTCCGTGTTTAACAGCATAACCTTGAGGTTGTTTTTAGAGGCCATTTGTACTTCAAGAATTTTGTTCTTGTCTTTACCTAAAAAGCACTATGGGGGTGGCAAGAGCCTTACCCTGTAACCGAAATTCCAGGGTGACAGATGACCACCTCTGGCAGTGCATCTATGTCTATGTCACCCCAGGCTGACCGATATTGGATCCCCTTTGAATGGCACTCTTTATCATTCCTAGTAACTTTTTCTTTTTTTTTCCACTGAGATATAGCAGGTTTGTTGGGCATCTACAGCACTGTACAAATAACATGGATGAGCCGTATGTGAGGTATATGTCACCACGGAAATACTGATTTTAGCACTAAGGGAAGAGACTACATTACTTAGTCTATTCTTTCAGGTATCCAAATGATACATCGAAGAATGTTGGGAAGTTTAGGCAGCTGCCTGCTTAAGCACATTTGTATATATATCTATAGATATCTATATATGTATGTATACACACACACACACACACACACACATATAGATATAGATATATATATATATATATATATATATATACATACATACATATACATACACACACGTATGTGTGTGTGTGTGTATATATATATATATATATATATATATATATATATATATATATACACACACACATATATATATTTTTATATATATATATCTATATATATATATATATATATATATATATATATGTATATATATATACACATGCACACACACACACATATATATATACACACACACATATTTATATATATATATATATAAGTACACCGCAACCAGATCCAAGTAGGAGCATGCTTTAGAGGCAATAAGTAATGCAGACACAAAAAAACAGCACCAATATCACAGCAGGGTATGTTCATTCTACAACCACTTGTCAAAGAAAAAAGTTCTTTTAACATATGCGAGTGGTGCTAATAAGCAATGGATGGAAACTGTATATGCTATGCTGACTGAGCAGTTGGTTGTGATAAGTTTCAACAATTGCTTAAAGAACTTTTTTCTTCGACAAGTGGTTGTAGAATGGACATACCTGACCGTGATATTGGTGCTGTTTTTTTGTGTCTATATATATATATATATATATATATATATATATATATATATATATACACACACACACACACACACACACACACACACACACATATATATATAAATTTCGAAGGTTCAGAACTTCAAATTTCTTATGGTGGAGACCATAAGATTGAAGTTTTGAAACTTCGAGCTGTTTAAATGGAGGTCGCCGTACAGCATGGAATGGTATATTTACTGTTTTCCTTGCTGTAGTGCGATCTCTGAGTGTGAATATTTAATTAGTATGGGGTATGGGGGGTGCCGGGATGCTTGCCCCCCTGCAAAAACATAAAAGTTTTTTTTTTTTATTATTGAAATTTCAAAGTTTCAAAACTTCAGTCTTATGCTCTTGACCATAAGAAATTTGAACTTTTGAAACTTCAAAATTTAGAAGCAGACCCGTATAGATATATATATATATATATATATATATATATATATATATATATATATATATATATATATATATATATATATACATATATATATACACACACACACACAAATGTACACAAAAGTCACTGTCTGTAGCAAGATTTGAACTGTGTGGGTGATTGATTACTATCTAGTTCAGGTTCTGTATTCCTGTCAAGCATTTATTTTTTTATGAAGCTTCCTTGTGGAAATCTGCATGCCTCATCTTTGGAGGGATGTATTTTGTGGGGCTGTGACTGCACAGTGGCAGATTTCTTCAAAAAGGAATGTGGATTTTATTTATTTATTTTTTGTGCACACAGGGGACACTAGATCTATTCTTCACATCCGTCTTTAATGTGGAATCTTGTCCGAGTGTGTGTCTACTTATGATTTAGTCTTGTGTGTTTGTGGGAGGAAGAGGGAGTAACACTTAACTATGGTGTACTGTATATAAGGCTTACACTATAAATGACTAGAAGGGCGTATTGTAGGGTTGCATAGAGCTGTAGCAGTGGAGTAGGTATAACTATGGATTAGATCTTTTAAGGTAATAGACAGAAGTATGCACTTTGTAATAGTTACTGCTCACTCCATCTAGTTTATTTTTATTAATATTAACATCTAATGTATTGTTTAATGATGGTCATTTTTTCTGTTTTCCTGTTGTAAAGGAGCTATGTACAGTCATACTAAGTCAGTATTCAGAAGTAAGTAAATAATGACTGTTCAGCAAAACTAAACAGATTTTAAAAAACTAGCATGTGTTTATAATTTATTTCTATATTTTGATGTTCCTTTAATTTAATTGAGTCTCATACAAGACATCAGGCTTATATCAAAGGATGTGAGCAGCATATAAGCGTTGATAGAATAGCTAGTGTTTATAATATGCTATCTTTGAATACTTGGGAATATGCATGGTTCAGTAATTTGCATGAACTACTGCGGTGGTGGTGCTGCAGTAGCGTTGTCGCCTCACAGTAAGACGCTGTCCGGTTCGATTCTCAGCTAGAGCGTCTTCTGTGTGGAGACATGCGTGAATGGGCGTACCTTTGTTAAAGGTTGTGCGTCAGCCCTGGCAAGCCGGTATGAAAAAAATCAACTGCCAATCATTAGCGAACCGGAGTTCCGCTGTGGCGACCCCTAACCCCTAAAAGCCGAAAGACACAAACAAACAAACAAAATAATTTGTATGAACTGAATTGTGTAACGTCTGGTGTGTCTTAGCAGTAGTTATCTAGAAACCAATTTATAATGAAAGAAAAGCATCCACTGTGTTGTATTTTCATCTAATATTATAAACTGTACAGACATAAATGCAGGCAAAGATTAAATTTAACATTTATTCACATGTATGTAATATAACTACAAATTCAGAAAAATATACATTTCCATTCTAATGTTGCTCATATGAAAGATGCCCTAATTTGTTTTGAATTAAATGGTATATCCAAGTTTCATAAACTGAGAGGATGCAATCCATTATATAACTTTTAATTTTGTGCACTCACAAGACTGTAAGGGACAGTTTTAACTGTAATATTAACATAATTTGTCAACTGGTTTTAGTGGTTAAAATATCCAAGAAAAATCAGTTTATTTAAACGTTGTTTAAGTTCCTGAACTGTATGCTTGCTGTTTTGAAGGCTACAAATGTAGTCCAATTAATTGTTAAATGAAACTGGAAGCCACGGATTATTGTCAGAACAGTAATACTTATATATACCTGAGGCGCTGTATTAACTGTCACAGCTTGAAATCAATTTTCTGGTTTAATTCTTCTCAAATTTGAGTGTTCTAGCACATTAGTATTGCAATTAGAAACATTAGCCACAGACAGTTATACACACATACTGTATGCTTTTCAGGGCATATTAGACCATGTGATCATAATGCAGGACTGAGTTGGATTAGATTTTGGCAGCTACTGATAACTATATCAACTCACAAACCTCTGAAGAAGGAAAAGACTTCCCCTAGTTATTTAACTAAGGCAGATTATTCATGCTTACTTGATTCAGGTAGGCTTTTGCAAGCATTCCCACTAAGCTTGAGAAACTGGTACACAGGGGCCTGTTCACAGGACCCTGACATAGATCAGGCTTTTATTGCATATTGACTTGTTATAGCTAAATCCCAGACTCCACCCAGTTTGTAAAAACTATGGTCTTTCTTTAGAATTAAGGAAGGTTTTCACCTACCTTAATCCACAGTCCAGTAGATTAAGGACAGCGGTGTGTCCTAAGATTCTCTAACAGGACCCTGGAAACTTTTCGTTTCTTCTCATTGCTGTCTTTACAAAACCCTACTGGGCCTCTGCAAGGATTAGCATGTAAAATGGGTAACCTGGTGTTTTTCTCAATGAAGACATCAGATCAAAGTTCAGTTAGTCAAGTCCTTTCTAAAACGTTAAGGGGGCTCAGATTTATACAAAGAAAAGATGAGCTCTAGCAAAGATTGCAATAAAAACATTTTGATCTGTAATCCGGATAAGGAATAGATTATAGGCCAAAGAACAGTAACTGTTTTAAAGTGTTTCTTACTTTCAAAGCTACTTTTCTTCTATTTCTATCTAATAGAAATCATAGCTTCATTATGCTTTATTCGAACACATTTGATGTTCTCATGAACAGCTTTTGTTTGGGTTTTTTATATTAAAGTTTATTACTTCTTACACTGCTGATTAATTTGCTAAACACCTCCTGAGGAGAAAAGAAAATTGTAAAATTTGATCTACAACAAAATGTTTAACTGTAATCTAGTTGACTCATTCACAAAGAAGAGTTGAGGTTTATATTGACAGATTATTGCTAACAGTATTATTGCACTATGTGTAGAAATGGCAGATGATTTTCTTTTATAGTTTTCCTGATTTGTGTCATGTTATCAGCAGGCTTCTTTTCCTTTTTTGTAAATTTCCATCTGTATGCATGCAGCACTGATAGCATATGTTGTATTAGTAAAATCTGATACATTTTTCAGATATTTGAGTGAAAACAACTGCTGGATTTCATTTTAACTGCATTGAGTTCACTCTGTGTATGTTAATTCAAAATATTTCAGGCACATATATTGTAGTCTGTCATATTTTTAGTGAACAATGAAAATTGAAGTATTATATGGTTTAAATAAAAGATGTGTAAATAAAGATAACAGTAGTCTCTTAAAGAAAGCCTAGATTATGCTTATACTTCTGTATTTGATTTATGCACTGTATGTTTGATTCTGTTTGTAGCTTTTCCATTTTTTTTCTGCTGGCAGTCATTCTGTGGGTTTGTATGTGCCTTCAATTCCCGCTTTATGTTGAAGGTTCTAGAAAGAAAGGCCATGCCTCAAGTAGGGTTTCATAAACTTTCTTTCTGCTGCTTGATTACCTGCTTTTGATGCAAACATTTGAGCTCTGTTAGCAGTGATTTCACACACTAGTTGCTTGTAACACAGATCAAGGAACACCTTGCCACTTTTGGATTTGGTACTGCAAGGGAAAATATATGACTTCTAAAAAATCCATTGTTTTTTGCTAACTGTAACCTTTGCTGTCCATATATGTGTGTGTGTGTATGTATGTATGTATATATATATATATATATCTCAAAACATTAGTTTTAATTGTTTTGTTGTTGGAGTTTCTCTCTTATTATCCCTACTTAAGTACAGCACTACAGATATGTTGGGCTATGTTAACCAATAGTCTTCAGAAGCCATATAGTCAGATGACGGCCTGGGCATTGTGCTAATCAGGTTTCTTTTGTTCTGCATGTCCACTGGAGTGTACTGTATACGTTCTACTTCTCTGAAGTCCCTGTTGATATATTAGTCTTCAAACCAAATGAGCATTGCCATTGTTCTTATGAGCAGGCATGTAAATCCCTCCTTTTGCCTCAAAGTAAGTGATGAGCAGAAGTATGGTCTCTCTATCAAAACTGCTACAGTCCAGCTAATACATGAAGAACGATTGGCTTTTGGTGCATACGGTGTACATAAATACATATATATGGATCTACTTCATATTAACGAAATACCACTTACCCGAATTTCATATAACGGAGATGAAAACACTGAAGTGGCATTTTAACGAGCACTTACATTACTGATAGTTTAACTAGGGAAAGGAGGCAGTCGGACAGCATTTGGGAGTTTGACCTTTTCCCCAATATAGTACAATCTCGGTGTTGATATATTTAGTTAGGGGTGGTGTGGAGGATGCAGCCCCCACTTGGATGGGTTTTAAATGGTTAGGTATGTTTAATTTTGTTCTTTTTGGCCGACTGCCTCCGTAGCACTTAGCTCTGAACAGTCAGTATTTGATAAGCAGATACAGTTACTATCACTGTTTAATGTACAAATTTGTAAACTCCTAAATAAATAAATAAATCAACATTTAAATTAAATAGTAAAGATTTGTACTTGAAATAAAATGTTCCATTTGAAACTACTCATTTAGATTATCTGTAACTGTTAGAGTTATTGTACACAGATCCATTGGGTTAGACCATGTTACTCTTATTTCTACTACTTGGGATCACATTATTCTTCTGGTTAAAGCTGTTTGATTTAAATTTGTCACTTGTTTCTGATTACCTTATTGATCCTACATATTTTTTTCTAACTTTTACATTTCTTTATTTTTTGGTACTTGTGAATTCTGCAGAATTCATGGGTATTCATGCTTGTATCCTGTAGCCATATTCTACATTATCAACTTTTTCTAGTCCAGTTAGTTTTCTCCTTCTGCCTTATATCAAGAATAAGTTATTAACCTATCCTGTTTTGTTATACCCTCTTCGACTGTACTCACCCAATATAGAATGTGCCAGTTTTTGCTCCTTCTGTAGCCAGCCTGATAACACCAGCTATTTTGAGGCAATGGAGTCACTGCTTCATGTTTACCAAAAACTCTCTGTTTTTACATCACAATAATTCAGTATGTGTGAGGTGTAGGGGAACTTGGCGACTACCTTCTCACTTCAGAGACTGTTCGTTAAGCACAACACACATGCACACACACAGAATGGAACAGATCCCCTAAACCAGTTTATGCTGAGGTTAAGACAGCATTGCCTAAGCCTCCCAGGCTATCTATTATGAAATTGCAGATATTAGTTCACGCAGCAACATATCCACCTTCACCCTTGACAACGCCAACTAGCATGCATATACTTCTGAGAGACGCAAGGTTTCAGACTTCAAGTCACACACATACTTCTGCACAAGAGTGCAGAGTTCAAGTCCTTATGGCCCACTGACAGTGCATCTAACCATACTAATGTTTTCGTAATAGGCCATTACGCAAGAGTGGCCCAGCCATGGCCCCTAGTTAGCTATAGACCTCTTAGTCTCAGTTGCCTGATATGTAAAGTTGTGGAGTGCATTATCACAGACCTCATTAAATGGACATTGAAAATCTCTCAATCCTGGACCCTCATCATTTCAGCTTTGTTAAAGGAAGGTCCTGTCTCTTCATTCTCATTAATTTCCTTGAAAAAAGTAACTGAAGCAGTGGGTAGTGGTTATGCAGTATATATAGTATATTTGTACGTCACAATGGCTTTTGACACACTTCCCCATGCAGGTAGTATTGACGGATTTGTAATTTGAACATAAATCCTTTAGTTGTTACGTGGATAGAGTATTGCTTGTCTGAGAGAAACCCACAAGGTTAGAGTTGCAGGTGGTACTACTGAAATCAAAAAAGTTACCAGTGGTGTATGACAGGACTCAGTGTTAGTCCCTCTAATATTTTATTTTTTAGGCCTCCAGACCAACACTTCTGGCCTATGGTTTTCCAAGTTTGCTGATGATTATAAACTGGGAGTTTTTCAGTTTTTCACTGACTCGCAATTTGTCCAACATCAGTTAGAACCTTTACTAATATTTCATTAAACCCATGTTTGAAAGTAATGTACCTGGCATGCATTTGTCTAAATGTATTACTTAGCTTGAGGGACTGCAGAAATATCTAACTAAAAAAAATCACTGGCTTCAAACATCTTGGCTATCAGGAAAGTCTGGTAGCCCTCTCTTTACTCAGTCTCGTTATAGACTCCACTGTCGAGATATAACCTTTCTTCTTCTTTCGGCTTTTCCTGGTTAGGGGTCACCACAGTGGATCACCTGTCTGCTCATGATTGGCAGTGGAGTTTTACGGTGTCGAGTTGCCAGCCCAACCTTCCACAGAAGGCACACACACACACACACACACACACACACACACACACACACACACACACATGCTCACACCTAGGGCCAATTTTAGTGTGTCCAATCCACCTACAGCATGGACCTGGAGTCATTGTCATATTAGACTAAGGCAACATGCTTGGATGCAGAGTGGATGTTAATGAAAATATTAAAAAGCAGGGGAACCAAAATACATTCTTGGGGGGGGGGGGCACGTTAGACAATGGTAGCAAAGGTGAATTGGTATTCTGCCATTTGCCAGACAGTTGTTGGTCTAATATGTAGCTGTTGAACCATTGTAGAGATGCGGGTAAGAGACCAAGAGAAGATAGCTGTTGAAGTAGTTTGAAATGAGAAACAGTATCAAAGGGTTTTGATAAGTTGAGAGGTAAGGCATAAACCAGGCTAGCATTGTTTTTTGCTTGGTTAATGGTGTTAAAGTGGAGAAGGGCAGTGATAGTACTTTGTCCTGGGCAAAAAAAACATGCTGAGTAGGGATGAGAAGTTGATGATGGTCAAGGAAATGTTAGTGAAGTTTGTGGACACAATTTTCTGGGATTTTGAATGAAGGAGACAGAATTGCAATTGGTCTAAAGTTGGAGAAATGAGTGAAATTTCCTTTCACATGCTGTGTGAGAATGCATGATTTTTTTTTTTTCCAAAGGGATGGGACGTAGGAGTTATTGATGGATCTGTTTTAGTATTGATAAATATGAGGCTACAGCATCCTTACCGAATTTGAGATGCTCTGTTTGAAGGTTGGTTGTTTGGAGCAGTAGTAGTGGGTTTTCATCTTTGAAGGTGTTTTTGTAGTGTAGGTTGATCGGCTTGAAATATGAGTGTGACAGAATGATTGTTTTATTGTTGACAGTTATTTGACTTCGATAAAAAAAAAAAATTCATCCACTTAGTGTTTATAGTATTAATGAAGTGTGATTTACATGTTGAACCGTTTACTGATGGAATGCTAATAGGTGATAGAATTGGGTAGTTGATCTTTTCCATGGGGGATAACAGGTGCTTAATGGATCACTGGAAAAGCTTTGTGTTTTTGGTATAGCATCGTTTTTGTTTTTTTTTTGGTTAGTATGCATGAGCTCTTTGGTTGATTTACTTAGCTGTGGGGCAAGGCTGGTTTTGACTCCTTTTCTTATAAGTGGGGCATGTTCAATGAATATGCTCATAAAAACAGTATTGAATTTTGCAATGACATCAACTAAGTGTTTTTGGAATGGGCAAATTATAGTTTTGTAATGTGGATATGAAAGTTTATGGATTAAAACTTGATAGGTTGTTTGTGTTATAATTATGAAGCTTGGGTATAGATTTTTGGTTCTTTTTTTTTTTTGGTCTGCTTCTCTTAAAATGTGTTGTTTTCTGGAATACGCATTTGAGTTTCACATTTTATATCCTTCAGAAAATGTATGCTGTCTCAAAAGCTCTTACTCCCCCCATTATTTTAGACATTGTCCAGATTTCTTGTGCTAAGAGGTTGAGAGGTATGCTATACAGGTGTTGTTTTTTTTTTTTTTTTTTTCCAGCAAGTGTTGAACAGTGATCCCTCATGATATTTGAAAGGCTTCCTGAGGATAAAAAATTGGTAAGAGAGGGATTAAGTATCGGTCTAACAGAGAAGCTTTATTATTTTGTTCTGTTTTGTTGGGATGCCAATGAGTTGAGCAAAACTATAGAGGTGTATAATGATTTTTGGGAATTTGGTAGTGAGGGGTTGCCAAGCAGTATTGAGATCACCTGGAATAACAGTTTTGTCGGTGATGGTAGTTGATACTCAAGATCTCTTCAGTTGTGGTAGTATTCTACCCAGGTGGGATTTAGAGAATAGTTATGCATAGGCTTTTATACTTACCAAGTTTGAGGGGTATGATGATGAGCAGCTTATCATTGCTAAATTGTGGAGTAGTATGTGGGTACCCTGTAGCCTATAGGGAGCTGGAATAGATAATAACAGCACCACCACCCTTTTTCTTTATTGCATCAGTTTAGATTATATTATATTATACTTTGATGGGAGAATATTGTCATATTTAATGATTGGCTTTAACCAAATTTCATTTATTGCTAGAGGGAATGTAGGTTTATCCAAGCATGGAATTCTAGTTTATTGCAGATGTTGCAAATATTGATATTGACTAGTTTCAAGACAGTACTGTTATACATGTTTGTTCTGATGCAGTTTGGATTAAGCATCTAGTGATGTTAGGTGGTGGCTGCCGAATCATTGGTTGGTTTGTACTGGATGTGCAGTTTTTGTTAAAGATTTGTTTGGATGGGTCAGGATATGGGTGAATGTCTACATATAGGTGTACTTTTGGAACAAAGATCAGTGTTGCAGGGAGTACCTTGGTTTCTAATCCAGCGTTCACTTTTGTTTTGGGTAGGGTGAGGAAGTAGTTTAGATATTTAAGTCTGAAGAGGTGAACGTGTGATGTATTGTACAGGTTTGGTGCTGTATTACTAATAAGCCGACTTTTCTTTTTGAAAAGTTATACAACAAATGTTTACATTATAATCACATTTTATGAGATGAGGTTTGGTGCTATATTAAGGGATGTACATGTAGTGGAGTAGTTAACAGGAGAGTGGTCAGGGGTTGGCAGATGATATATTAGCAATGGAGTGTGGTAAAATGTGAGATTACTAAGGAGGAGGTGGAGGAAGGTAACAAAATAGTAATGAAAGTGTTATATTGTATTATAAGGCTGTGATAGTGTGCTGTAAGCTAAGATGAGATGGTATGAAGGTGAAGAGGAGGAAGAACAGTGCAGCTTTTTTCTGGGAGTTCAGGAAATAAGGGCTTGCTGTAGACAGGTGAGTAAGTATATTAGAAAAAGATAATTGTAAAACAGAAGATGAAGTTGTGGTTAAATACAGTATGAATGGAAGAAAGTGGGCAGGGTAGATTTATGCAGTTGTGTGGGAATGTGTTGGAGTAGATGCAGGCATGCGTTTCTCATGGGAGTGGGTTTGTGTAATGCTGTTGCAATAGGGGAGGTGGGATTAGTTGATAAACTGCTGTTGCTTTGCATGTCATGTCTGTTAGTTGCAGGGCTAAGAGGAGTTAGGGTGGGTTTAGTTTTTATGCTAAATAAACTGGATTGGGTAAAGTAATCTGGGGTTGGAGTTACAGAGGGTATTAATGGAGATAAGAGGTGGGAATTTGAGGTAGAATAGAGGAGTACAGCAGAGCCAGATTAGATAACATTGGTAAGTATTCCAAACAGGACAACTAATTTAAGTCTGAAAAATAAACAAAACCCAGTGAACCTTTAGAACTAGCTCAATGCCCCTACTAGAAGTAGAAAAGAAGACTCAAGAGAGAGAGAGAGAGAGAGAGTGCGTGGTGGGTGATGGTGTGGAGGGAAAAGCCCCAGAAAGATAAACATCAGAATGTGTGGGCATAGACAGAATGCATAAAGCAGGCATTATGGAGTTAAAGATTGAACAAAAGGTAGAAGCAATAAAGAGTTTAGGTAATCACAAGCAAAGTGAGTAAGGAAGATTAAATGAGATTTTGATAGTTGATCGGCAATAACACAGCTAGGTGAGGGAAAAGGGAAAAAGGAGAACCGACAACAGAACAGCTGTTAATAGGTCAGCACTAGGCCAACTGCCCGTGCAGGCATTTTTAAACCTAGCCATTTATCACATTTAGTGTTTAAAATTAACCTGCCCTGTAGGAGTTTGGACTCTCCTCTTTTCGAGATTATATTGTATTACTCTAATATTATTTAGTAGATCAAAATGTAGATAACTTGAGGGACCCATGCACTGGGATAAAGCATTTAGAAGTTCTCTGCCCATTAGTAGTACAGGGAGGGTGAATCTTTAGGTACAGTTCCTGTTTCCCATCCATTAATTCAAGTTGTGCTTGAATGTGGTCAGATGTGAGCTTTGTTTTACATGGTGGGGAGTCTGTTCCATACCAGTGGTATTCCCTGAGAGATATTTGTCCTTCCAAACCATTCTGTTAATTTTGCAGAAGAAATTTAGGTCCCTGTATCAAGTGTTTGTGATGTCAATTGATATGAGGATGTGAAGCAAGTCCATGCGCAGTGGCAGTATCATGGCCTATGGAGGTCTACTGAGGGATGATAATTGCTAATTGAAACTTTACCCAATTAGTAATGGGTCAGAGGATGCCTTATATGCTGTTGAAAGGTCACCTCTTAGCAGTCTGTAAGAGACCGAATGCAATGATAGGGCTTTAAGGTGGTCTATGTAATATATGTAGTTTTTAGGTCTTGTATCCTTTTTGTAAGGTTTTTCTGCAGGCGTTCTGATTATTGCAAGATTTGACAGAAGCATGCCAAACAGCGGTGTTTTACTCAATGGCCAGCCTAATGATGGCTAAGTAAAGGGGGACTGTGACATCCTTGCATCTAGAAAAAGTTCCACTTTTTCCACAGTGGACACATGCTGGTCAAACTTTAAGTCACTGTTCACATGAGTTCCTGTATCCAAATTTTTTGGGTCCGCAATTAGGAGTATGTTGTCAATATGATACTTCCCTGGGGGAGCTGGTTTTACAAAGTTGACAATAATGCATTTTTTCACATTTAGCTTTAATCCAGGAGTCTCTCACTAGTTATTTATTTGGTACAAACTTTCCTGTTGGATTGCTGAGTGTTTTGGGGATTTGATCATTGGTCTTGGCTTGCAGTCATTTACAAACTTTGGTAGCTAGATCCCTTTTGTATGTGCTTTTACTTCTGAGAAGTGGCTGCCCGACAGAAGAGGTCCCAGCACCAAACCATGGGGGACTTCATTGGTGTGTGGTCGTTTTGTGGAGATAGTTTCCCTTATTTTGATCTCCTGTGTCCTATCTGCAAGTCATTTGTTAATCTGGCAGGTGACAAAGGGGATTATTCCTAGTGCATTAAACTTTTCTACTATGCCTAAATGGGGGATTGTGTCAGAAGTAGGTGGTTTGTATCATTTTACCTTTGTCTATTGTTTCGTTGACTTCTTCAAAAAGCCTAAGGACTTTACCATCAATATTACTTTACATAATTAAGGGAAACTAAAGACAGTTAGTATAGAAAAGTGTGTACCCACGATAACGGTGTACAGGTCATGGCAAACGCATATAAGATGAACATAAAGGTGACATCAATGTATATAGACAGAATGATTAGTTAGGTAGACTAAAATATCTGGTTACAGTGTTTTAATGTCACATTTTCAATATGTTGTATACTGTCTGTATGTAAATGTCTGTTTTGCAGCTCATTAACAGCAGCTTGATTATTAGACAATTCTGTATAATTGTTACCCTAACATTGATGATTTATGTTATGTATGTCGTATTTAGACAACTGAAACTTGGTATTCCAAGTAGCTTGTATGTATATTTTCTGTCATTCTTTTCTTGCATTTAAATAGAAGAGAAATGTAATAAAAATTATATTTGAAAAAATCTTCTTCAAAAAGACTGACTTACCTTTGATGAATTTAAACTGTAAAGCATCCAGTGTTTGGAGGTTCCTTATGTCCTTTGATTAAACCCGTGATTATTTTTGTGGCTTTACATATGAGGAGGTCAAACTTGTGGGTCTGTAATTGCCTGCGTCCATGGAAGATCATCCCTTATGCAGAGGAATAACTGTTTCTGTTTTTCATTCACTAGGTACAAAATCTGTGTGGAAGTTAAGGATGTTATGTGATCCTATCTCGCCTACATTCTGTACTGATGGGTTTGGAGCCGATCCCTCGGCTCCGACTCGGCATGCTTATGCTATAGAGCGAGGCCTCTTATTGGCTGAGCTATCTTTATCCCAGGATGCACCACCACTAATCCCCCAGATCTCGTTTGCTGCTAACAAGCTTAGACGTGGTCTCAACATTGGCTGGGCTAAGTACTATTTATTAGTCTTTTTCCTGTCACAAATTTCCTTACTTTGAACCCAAAAGCTGTTTTAACAGCTATTGTTGTTATATTTGTGTGATTGGTGAATTTCTGTTGGTAAATTCGTGATTTTTTTAGTCAGGGAAGGTTTCCCGTTTTAGATAGAGGGCCTTCCCCTGTTACTTTGCTGTTTGTGTATCTTTCTTGGGTCAAGTACCCGTTTAAGTTAGAGGGTCTTGACTCTCTTTATCTCGTTTTTTGTCTACTAACTGTTTAGTTAAAAAAAAAAAATATATATATATATTGTGGTTATATTTGTTAAACTTGTTGAATTTAACTAAAGTTTAGTGTTTTTCTCTTAGATAGGTTCTGTGGCATAGCAGTTATGTCCAAAGAACACAAACCCTCCGAGTTTAAGAAATGCATGAGGTGTGGTTTTAAAATGTCCATAACGGACGACCACTCCTCGTGCGTCTATAGCTTAGGTGCTAAACACCTACAAGAGTCGTGTAGTGTGTGCCACGCGTTCTCTTCTAGAGTCCTCCAGGAGAGGAAAAACAAATTAATCCTCAAGGGATTAATCAAGCCTTCCTTCGAGGAGGCTTTATCTTCCTCTCCGTCTCCTTCTAAAAAGAAGAAAGCGTCGGCTCCGACCAGTCAGTCGGAACCGACCGCTAAAAAAGCTAAGCAGACTTCTCCATCGGCTCCACGGACTTCGGAGCCGAGGTCGGAACGGTCTGCCTCGATGCCTCCAGCCTCGACCCTCTGGTTTCGGAGCCGAGGTCTGGGGCATCGAGGCGGGTCACCCTCATCGGCTCCACTGATATTGGAGCCGATAAGGGTTACCGGCTCAGACTCTTCCCCGGCGGAGGCGAAGTCCTTAGCGGCACCGAGGGAAATTTCCTTGAAACCTTCCTCGGAGCCGATAGTTGTTGAGTCCTTTCGAGCCGGTCCCGAGCCCTTCGGAGCCGATGGAGAAATCGGTTCGGGCCCGATCGGTATCCTCTAGATCATCCAAGATGTCTGATTCGGACATCGACAGGGTGCTCCTTCGACTCTTCCAGTCTCCGGTGTTCCAAAAGCTGGTTTCGGCTCCAGCCCATTTGGCTTCGGAGCCGATGGTCCATTCCCCTACTGTGGTTCCTCCTCCAACAGCTTCGGCACCGTTGGAGCCGGTGCTGGTGGAACCTGTGGAGGTGTTAGGGTCGGGTCCGACCCTTGCTCCAACTCCGGCTCTTGGGTCGGAGTTTAGTACATGGACTTCTTCCTTCGGCCCTGGGGGGAAGTTTCGGGATTGATGCTTTCGGTCCCAAGTCTCCCTCTTGGTGCGTCGGCGGCAGGAGTGCCGTCCACTGTCGTGGCCACGGAGGTGGGACCCTCCCAGGATTCTGGTGGTCCCGCCTTCAGGGCTATGAGGAGTGCTTTAGCCAAATCTTCCTTGGCTACCTCCACGGTTTCCCCAGCTCCTTCCCTACATACGGAGACTGGGTCGTTGGCAGTCCCCCTGTCCTTAGACAGCGGAGCCCCCGGGCCTCAGGTTACCCCCGCTGGGGTTTCTCCCCTCCTGGAGGTCCTTCTGAAGCCTCTTCGAAGAACCGCGAGGAAGAGATGGTGGAAGAGGAAGCACGTTGACTGCCCTGATCAGTCGCTGACATCCGACACTGATCTCGATGATGCAGAGGGGTCCCCCAAGTCATCCTCAGATGATGTCTCCTTTGCAGACATCCTGGAAGCCCTAAAACAACGAGGCGGCTGGCAGTCCAAACCTCCCTCTGCTGATGAGTCGGTGTTCCTCTAGGCCTTAGTTGCTCAGCCCTCCGCCTCCTGGGTGTCTCCGCCCTTCGACGCACGCTTGGATTTGCACTGTCGAAGGGGGTGGGAACACCCTGACACTGTGGAACCGGTGCCTGCTCGTTCGAACAAATTTCTCGGCGCCCCTGATAGAGAGTTCCTAACTAAAGGTGTGGCTGTAGATGCTTTGGTGGTGGCATCTGCTACCCAGCAAGATGTAGCAGAGGCTTCTACGTCCGTCCATCCTCCTAATAAGGAGTCTAGGAGCATGGATCGGTACGGAAAGCACACCCTCAGTTCAGCGGCCTTTACACTGAGGTCCTTGAACTACCTTACGCACTTTACCAGGTTTCAGAGGGATCTGATTAAGGAGCTATCCGATACCCTCTTGGGTAACCTGCCTGAGGAGCTGGCCCAGACGGTTGGCTCTCAGCTGGCTACAATGTTGTCCATTTCGAACTCGTCCATGAGGCTCATTTCGTATGCGGCCGAAGGGGCGAGTAGAGTGGCGGGTACGGGCATTGCTCTACGGAGACAAGCCTGGCTCCGCCTGTGTCACTTCGCGGAGGCCTTTAAGTCTTCATTTGCCGACGCCCCCTTTGATGGGTCCTCCCTGTTTGGACCAAAGGTAAAGGACACACTAACCCACTGTGAACAGGAGGGTAAGACTCTGACTGCCGTAGATTTTCCAATCCCTTTCGGCCTTATCCCAAGGCTAAAAGAGGAGGGAAAATGTGGTTCCGTAGATCTCAGAAGCCTTACCCCTCTCAGCAGGAGGGTTCCCCTTCCAGAGGCAGAGGAGGGGGAAATTCTTCCGGAAGACGCCTTCCCAGAGGCGGCAGAGGCCCTTGCAACACTGGAGACCGCGAGTCCTTTCGTGGCTCTTCAGCCTTTCATAGTCCCTGAGGGATTGCCCGGCTGTGCTGCTCCGGAGACAGTCGGGGGTCGTTTCTAGAAGCACCTAAAGGCCTGGGAAGGTATCACTCAGGACTGATGGGTGCTTCGGATTATCGCCGGAGGTTACTCCATCCCATTCTCTTACCCCCCCTCCTCAGTCCAAAAAAATCCCGGACCCGCCACCCAGTCAACGGGATACTGCAGCCTCAGAAGTTTCAAAGCTGCTGCAAAAAGGAGTCATCCAACCGGTCCCCGCAGACCAGATCGGGTTAGGGACTTACTCAAGATTCCTTTTGGTGCCAAAAAAGACCGGGGACTTGAGGCCCATTTTGGACCTCAGCATCCTAAACCGTTCAGTCAGAAAGTCCAAGTTCCGAATGGTCACCCTACAAACCATTCTCCCATTGCTGGAGAAAGGTGTTTGGATGTGCTCCATAGATCTCAAGGACGCTTATTATCATATCTTGGTACATCAAGCGTCCAGGAGACATCTGCGCTTCAGCCTAGGAGGCAGTCACTTTCAGTTCCGTGCGCTGCCCTTTGGTCTCACCACAGCCCCCAGGGTGTTCACCAAGTGTTTGGCAGTCGTGACTGCTCACCTGAGAAGTCTAGGATTCCAGGTGTTTCCGTATCTAGACGACTGGCTCCTAACTGCCACCTCCAAGCATCTACTTCTGTGGAGTCTACAAGCCACCATATCACTGGGCAATTCCCTTGGAATCACCTTCAATTGGCCAAAGTCTGTGTTGCTGCCATCTCAATGAATAAGATTCATAGGGGTAGAGATAGACTCAAACCAAATGCGGGTCTACCTACCTACAGACAGAATACAAACCATACAAGCTCAAGTTCGAGCTTTACTACCCAGATCCAAAGCCCCAGCCAGAATGGTCCTGCAGCTATTGGGATCCATGTCCGCCACGGTTCTTCTAGTCCCCTTAGCAAGGTTGCACATGAGAATTCTCCAGTGGCTTCTCTCAGCTCAGTGGTCCTTTCAGGAACTTCCCCTCAATCACCTTGTATGGATCACGGAATCTTGCAGACGGGACCTTCGCTGGTGGCTAGTGCCCTCCAACTTGGATCAGGGACGACCCTTTGTTCTACCTCCTCCGGCGGCCACTTTGACCACGGACGCCTCCTAGACGGGGTGGGGGGGGGGGCATTCCCTGGGCAGGTCAGTCCAAGGCAAATGGCATCCGGAAGAGACTTTGCTTCATATCAACATCTTGGAAATGAGGGCAGTACTTCTGTCCCTTCAAGCCCTTCACGATTATCTCCCTCAAGGCGTAATTGCCGTCCACTCAGACAACATGTCAGTTGTTTGGTACCTGAACAAACAGGGAGGGACCAGATCCTATCCTCTTTGCAGAGAAGCCATGAGAGTTTGGGAATGGGCAGTCTCCACCAAATGCTTCCTAGTGGCTACTCACATACCGGGCAAGTCCAATGTGATAGCCGACAGATTGAGCAGGACCATTCTCTCTCCTCACGAATGGTCTCTGAATATGACTGTTGCAAGTCAGATTTTCAGCGAATGGGGAGTTCCGTGTTGCGACCTCTTCGCGACTCCTCTGAATCACGCGCGAAGAATTCTTCTCCCTAACCCCGGCTCCAGGGAAGAGCCCCATGGACGCATTAGTCCATCCTTGGCCCACCGGCTTGCTGTATGCCTTCCCTCCAGTTCCTCTCCTTCCCAGAGTGATTCAAAAGGCATCTCTCTTGGGGAGCAAAATTATCTTAATTGCTCCTTACTGGCCTCGTCAAGTGTGGTTTCCCTATCTTCGGAAACATGCCCTAGAAGGTCCATGGTTTCTGGATCAGATTCCAGACCTACTGGTTCATCAGTCGGGACTATTCCCCCAATCCCTACACACCTTAAAATTGACGGCTTGGCTCCTCCTCTTCCGACGATAGTCAGGAGTCATACATTGGATCCAGATGTTGTACACATATTATCTTCGGCCCATAAGTCTGCTACAAAGAAACTGTATTCTAGCAAATGGAAAAGATTTGCTATTTGGGCTCAACTCCGGGGCCTGGACCCCATTTCTATTCCCGTGGCAGAAGTACTAAAATTTCTGACTTCTCTTTTCAATCAGGGCTCTTCAGTTTCTACCATCAAGGTACAATTGGCAGCAATTTCTAATTTTCACGAATCCTTAGACCCACCTTTAATGAGCAACAGATTGTGCAAGACCTTCTTGAAAGGTGCTGCTCTATTAAGACCTCCGATTTCTCATCCTGCACCTCCATGGGATCTCGATATAGTGTTACGCGCCTTGACTTCTTTCCCCTTTGAACCGGCAGCTACATGTGATCTAAAGTTTTTATCATGGAAGACAGCTTTTCTGGTGGCGATTACTTCTGCCAGAAGAGTTTCAGAGCTTCAAGCTTTGTCAGTAAAACCCCTGTACTTGGTTTTTCACAAAGACAGAGTATCCCTCAGACCAAATCCTTCCTTTGTCCCTAAGGTTTGTTCTACTTTCTGCTTACAACAATCGTTAGAGCTTCCAGTTTTTTTTCCCAAAATACTCTAACAAGGCAGAGTTCATATTCCACACACTAGATGTACACAGACAGTTACGTTTTTATTTAGACAGGACCAAACAAACAAGGAAAACAGATCAGTTGTTTGTATCCTTTGCAGATAACAAATTGGGCAAAGCTGTCACAAAGGTCACTATTGCCAAATGGATCAGGGACTGTATTTCTCAAGCTTATTTTTATTCTAACAAAGAGCTTTCCACCTCTGTCAAGGCTCATTCTACAAGGGCTATAGCTACTTCGATAGCATTTCATTCTAAGCTTGCTATTAGTGACATCTGTGCTGCGGCTACATGGTCTTCCCCTCACACCTTCATTTCCCACTACAAATTAGATGTGGCATCTAGAGGACGAGCTTCTTTTGGTTCCACAGTGCTCAGGAGTGTTTTCCAATGAGCCACCCGGGATTTAGGTGCTAAGGACGCTGTCCCATCAGTACAGAATGTAGGCGAGATAGGATCACATAACATCTTTTAGTTATGTACTCACCATAACTTCAGATGTTTGGGATCCATCTCGCCTACATTCCTAATAACCCACCCTCCTTCCCCCTTCCTTGGAGATCAGAGGATATCAGAAGGTCCGAATCCTGTTGTTTCATCTTGAAACATCTAGCAATGTTATATAATCTAGTTATGCATGTGTGCATGTATGCGGACAAACAAGATCTGGGGGATTAGTGGTGGTGCATCCTGGGATAAAGATAGCTCAGCCAATAAGAGGCCTCGCTCTATAGCATAAGCGTGCCGAGTCGGAGCCGAGGGATCGGCTCCGAACCCATCAGTACAGAATGTAGGCGAGATGGATCCCAAACATCTGAAGTTATGGTGAGTACATAACTAAAAGTTTAACAATGTTGTTAGGGGTGTGGTTTAAACATGCATCATGTTATTCAGGATGCATTTTAGGATGTTATGAGGACCCATTGATAAATTGCTTTCAGCACTTGGTGTTGTGTGATTGCTGGTGGTGAGCTGGTTTTGGATATTTCATGTGAGATAGGGAGAGAGAAGATAATGTTTGAGGTAGAGTTTATCTGCAAGTAGGTTTGTTTAAAGTTTAACTTTGATATAGGTAACAATGTTTGTCAGCTTAGTGCATTGTGCTCCTGAAACTGTGAACATAAAAAAAAAAGCCTTGAGACCGTCTTTTGCTTTGGTGGCTTTTTTGCCTTGAACTTGACTTCGGTAGATTTAAGTACCTTAGCACCTGAGTTGCTTGTTTTAATATGTCGTGGGCTGTGTCGTTTTGTGTATCGCTGTTCTAACTATTAGCCAATAATCTCTTCCTTTTATTGTAAAGCTTGTTGATACTAAAGTTTCAATGGGGGGATTGTGCTATGCCCTTCACTTGTTTCTATACCGCATCATTATAAATTTTATTTAAAGTACATAAGGGTTATATTATTATTATGACAAGTACTAAGTAGGGCAGGACCAGCTCGAATGTCACACTGATTGGGGGAAGGGATGTGTATTTAACATGTGTGCCAGTAACACTTTGTTTTACAGCACAATAAACCACTCCCTTGCCTAATAAAAAAGTATATATATATATATATATATATATATATATATATATATTTAGAAAGCTTGTGAGGAAACTATTACTCTATTTTTGTTTTACTTGGATCGCTTGTCTGTGTACTTAATAAAGGATTTTCAACTGGAAACAGACTGCCTGCCTTGCTTGGATTACTTTTGAATACTTAGTAATTCTGTGCAATTATATATTTTTTTATTAATTTTTTTTTTTTATTTAAGACGTGTTTGTTTGCTACTTCTACTACTGTTGTCTGATCTGATTAATATAATACCGTGATTAACTAGAGATATATGGACTGAAAATCTTTCACACAGAGAAATTTCTTGCACTGTTTTGTTTTTGGACCCACTATACTTGTTTAGTGGGTTGTTGAGACTTAGGGGATACCAAGAGAGTTACTTGTGTTTTTTATACAGTTATTTACATGTCATTATAGTTTAGTGATGTATGTTTCCACATTTTTACTAGAGCTAACTGAATTTTGTTGGAATTTGAAGTTTGCTGGTGTGTCACTTAGGAGTAGGTAGTTTGCCTTGGAGAAAGTTTTGAAGGTACCAGGGGCAGAAATGGTCTCTGGATTCAGTTTTATTTCAAAGGAGACAGCTTTGTGGTCAGGCCTAACAAGTGCCAAAGCTACACAAAGGATGGTACAAGATGCTCCCATATTAGTAAGGATAAGGTCTAAGATGTTATTCCGCATACTGGATACTCTGACAAAGCCCAGGAATCTCTGTGTTTGTACTCTAGTGGAGGTATAGGTTTCACAGTCTATAGTTGGATAGCTTAGCTCACCCATAAAATTGGTATTGGGTACTCTACTTCTTATAGATAGGTATTGCGGCTTTCTTGGGTCATCGAGGGAGTTCTGTAGCTAGCCAGTGTGTTGTAAGGGATCTTTCTGATGGTGATTTGGAATTGAAGCTCAACTTCTACATCATATTTGCCGAATATAGAATAGTTATCAGTGCTAGGCTCATACCTGACGGGGGCACTTAGTCTGAAAGCCCCATCCCAAAATGCTGAAAACTCAAAAATAAAAATTCTAAGTTTGTTTCTTGCCTTTCCAGTAAGTAGTCTAGCCCAGATACAGATTTGCTGTATCCAGGACTGTTTGTAAGCTTCTGAGCCCCCAAGCCTTTCTGTGTTGGAGGGAAGCCTTCTAGCTTATCAGTGGGAGTGGTAAGCACTAGGTAGCTTATCTGAAAAAAAAAAAAAAAAAAAACACTTTATGCATCGCCGTTAAACTATTCCTGGCACCATAAAGTCTGCTCTTCAAATTTTCTCTTAGAACTAGCCATTTTTTTTAGTTTGAGCACTCAAATCTGTTTCTTTGAGCTCAGTACTTGTTCAGTACTTGTCGTAAGCACTAAATAAGCTACAAATTACTACAACACTCAACTTTCCTTACTTTAGAGGAAAACAGTTTTTAGTACTTAATAAATAAGCACCTATCCAGGCATGTCTAAGGGCCAGCTCCCGGTGTTTTCTCCTGTCTACTTGATGAATCTGGGCATCTTGGGGCAATGCAGCAATTGCCTCATGTACACAGACAACCCTCTCCTCCTACCACCCAACACTACAACCTTTGAGAGATGCACTTATATAGCCAAACTGGAAGCAAAGCTGTGTTCACCCAAGACTGGACTAGACAGTCAAGAGGAGAAGCTAAACACTTGCCACCACACCACACTCATTACATAGTCCCTCAAAAACTACACCACCAAAACACACACATAGAAACACAAAACACGCACCTACATTCTCAGTGGCTCTCGATAAAAATCTGTCCAAGCAACAGGGACCTCCAAAGCAGAAACGCAAGCAACCTCCACCCCCCCCCCAACACAACCCAAATGAGATATAGCCCACAAACTCTGTGCCACTCAACCACAGCCCATAAAGCATAACAAAATACCCAACACACTAGTCATAGGTGACTCTATAGTCAGGCATACTAATGTTCCACTCACCAGGCTAAACAAGGAGAAAGTTACTGTCAGCTGCCTGTCAGGTGCTAGGATCTGCCACATAACGCACCACTCAGGTCGCTCCACAGGAATTACAAATATGACTCTGTCATTGTCCATGTTGGTGTGAATGACTTGAGACATACCTCACTGGACTACATGAAATGAGACATGGAGGAGCTCTCCAATCTTGTAGCACAGGCAGGTATGACCCTAGCCCTGAGTAGCATCCTGCCATCACCCAAAATGATACCACAGTACAAGGACAAAATGATTGACTTCAACAATTGGCTAGCTTCTGGTGTCATTCAAAGGGGATCCAGTATCTGTCTACCTGGGATGACATGATCGACAGACCATGATGCTTTTACAGAGATGGCCTGCACCTGTCGCCCTTGGGATTCCATATACTGGCTAAGGCTCTTGCCACCCCTATAGTGACTTTTTTAGGCAAGGTTCAAATGACAAATTCGCCACCATAACAGGTACAAGCAAGCAAAATCTTAGGGTAATGCTACTCAGTGCTAGAAGTCTAAATCTCAAAATGCACTCACTCAAGGCACTCCTTCAAATAGAGAACATCACCATCTGTGCAGTGACAGAGACCTGGTTCAAGGCTCCAGAGAGCTCCCCTGCATTACCAGTCTATAATTCATACCACACATTTCGGCCACCTAACCTGGACCGAAACACTAATGGCAGAGGAGTGTCCATATTCATTAAGGATATCCACACCTCCAGGCTAGCTGCTCAGCATAATGCATCCGATATTATCCAAGTGAAACTAACTCTGGGCAAGGCCACAGTCCAAATTGTAGCTTGCTACAGATCCCCCACCATGCCCCAGGATTCAAACTCCTCACTTCTTGATGCACTGGAAAATATTAGGGTACAACCCAACACTCTAATAATGGGCGAATTTAACTACCCCACCATTAACTGGGAAAACTTGTGTACCAACTCTTTTGCTCATTGTTTTTAGGAACTCATAAATTCCAGCACCTTGGATAAACTTAACGCCACCCCCACTAGGGGCAGCAATATCCTAGACCTGGTCATTACCAACATGGGCAACTGGTGTTCCACATCAGAGGTCAATTCCTCGTTGGTCAGATCCGACCACAAGCTAATCACCATAGACAGCCACATCCCACCTCCACTCCCCATTAGGGAAACCACCGTAAATAATTTCTCCAAAACCAACTTCACGCTTAAGACAGAAGTGCCAAACTTCAGGACACCCATGCATACAGACAATAGAGGTACCACTGCTGAATCCTACACAGATGCACTTTATAAGTACTTAAACAAGTGCATGGATCATGCAATCCCTAAAGAACCAAGATGCTATCCTCCAAAAAATAAAGAAAGCCAATCTGATGGTCCCCTGCCACAAACAAACTTTACAACAGAAGAAAGAAACTGTTGCAAAAAAGAGTAAAATCCCATGATTGGAGGAACTCCCTGGTCAGCCCCAATAAGAAGCTGAGATTCCCTCTTAAAATCTTCTAAAGCTAGTTATGAAAACAAAATCGCCACTGATTCTAAAGACAACCACAAAGCATTCTATAGCTATGTCAAGAATCTCAATGGCAACACTCAGATCTGCTCTGAGTTACAGCACAATGGCACTAAATATACAGAACCAATTGATATTGCCAACATCCTGGCAGATAGGTTCAGTGTTAACTTTACCCCCCCACCCCCTAAAGGGCCCATCTCTATATCGGAAAAATGTAAAGTTCCTGTAATCGTGGCTGCTCAGGTAAAAAACACACTCTCCAAAGCTAAGAACACAGCATCCATGGGACCTGACAACATCCCAGGCTGCGTTCTACATGAACTACAGAATGAACTGGCACCCCACCTAAGTACCATGTTCAATCATAGCCTCACCTCAGGCTTTGTGCCAACTAAATGGTGCACAGTGACAGTTATTCCACTTCACAAAGGGGGAGCCACCACAGACCCCGGGAACTACTGCCCCATTAGCCTGACGAGCCTGGTCTGCAAGGCTATGGAACGTATCATCATGAAACTTATAAACAATGACACTGGTAATCTCCAAATTCTGGACCCCACCCAGTTCAGGTTTGTAAAAGGCAGATCATGTCTCCTAAACCCGATAGACTTCTTTGAAGCGGTCACCAAAGCCATAGATGAGGGTAAGGTGGTTCACACAGCCTATCTAGATCTCTCCAAGGCTTTCAACACCATGCCCACTCTGTTATTATAGATAAATTCACTAAACTAGGTATAAATCCCTGTGTCACAAGATGGATTGCCAACTGGCTCACTGACCGAACCCACTCCGTGAAAGCAGCAGACTCCAAATCCGACATCAGACAAGTGGAGTACCACAGGGTTCAGTCCTGGGTCCTCTCCTGTTTGGTATCTACTTCTCTGAAGTACAGGCTAACACAGAAGCTCTTTCGCTAATGAAGTTCGCAGATGACTGCAAACTAGGAGCCATAATCGAAATTCCTAACAATGTGACATCCTACAAAAGGACCTCACTGAGACAGATGCCTGGTGTCAAAGCCATGGCCTCAAGCTCAATGCCAAAAAGTGCATTGTCATCCCTTTTGGTAAAATCTCTGTACCCATGAACTACCACATGGGTGGTAGTCTACTTAACACCAAAAGTGTGATAAGAGACCTTGGGACACAGGTGGACAGTAGTCTCTTCTTTGATAATCACATTGCCACAGTAGTCAGGAAATCCTTCTACATGGCACATCTCCTCACAAAAGGTTTCTCATCCAAAGAAAAAACAGGTCATTGTTCTCCTCTACTCATCACTCATTAGACCCATTATAGACACACACCAAACTAGGTAAACTGAAGCAGCAAGAAACACGGACAGCACACAATAAGAGAATTAAAAAGCACAAATTTATTCCACAATCCAGGCAGATAAATGTAAGCGCTTTCGGCAGGTTCAAATAACCCGCCTTCTTCAGACAACCACGAATTTCCAAACCATTTAATAAATACATTCATATTGAAATTCATCTTGTATCTGTATTTACATGAGGATAAGGCTTCAAGTTAATAACATTTTGAAAGTGTTTTAAAGAACTTATTTTGACTTTTAAAGTCAGTAATATAATAAGGCATCTGGACTATTAGCTTTTAGTTCTTTAAGGTTGTCATGGCTTCATTAAATTGTAGAATGCACTTTACTATGATAGGTTAATGAATTTCAATATGAATGTATTTATTAAATGGTTTGGAAATTCGTGGTTGTCTGAAGAAGGCGGGTTATTTGAACCTGCCGAAAGCGCTTACGTTTATCTGCCTGGATTGTGGAATAAATTTGTGCTTTTTAATTCTCTTATTGAGACCCATTATAGAGTACAGCACCTCCTTTTGGTATGTACCTCGCAAGACATCTACAACAACTGGAAAGGCTGCAGAAATATCTCACAAAGAGGATTACTGGCCTCACACAGATCCCTACGAAGACCATCTCAAAAAACTCCAGCTTTACTCTGTCGTATATCGCCTACTCAGAGGTAATCTCTGCCTAACATACAAAGCTATGTCAAGCCCAGAGCTGTTGGACATGCTCCACTTAAAGAATTCCCAGTCCCTCCGAGCTACGTGCTCTAGGGACCTAAACCTTGTCACCACAATAAACAGAACATGCTGGAGCGATAGATTCCTGTCCCAGAGACTTCCCAAATTCTGGAGCAAACTACCTATCTATATCAAACAAAGCTCCTCATTAGCACTCTTCAAAAAAAAACTTGATGATTGGATGGGAGATAGGAAATTCACCCCAGGGATCACTTCTGTGGCTCTGCTCAACAGGGGCACAGGAAAATAATTTTCTTAGGTGGCGAAAGCCAGGGTACCTTTTTGGGTAGGCTTATATAGGCCCTAGGGCCAATAGCCTAGTACCTACCTGTGAACCAAAAGACTGAAAACACACAGGATACATATACTGACTATAGAGAACACAAACCAGATTACATTCAACCAAATATAATCAGGGGGAAAGCCCCCCACACCCCCTGCTACTTAAATATAACAACTCCAAGATTGCAATTCACTATACTATCATGAGTTATGTTGTAGTATAGCAAGTTAAAAGGGAATGTTACTAAGGTTACAAAAGGCAGTCATGAACACATGTGATGGTATGTTTGCCATTTTTGTCTGTGGAGTGCAGTCTTGGAGTTTATATATTTAATTAACAGAGGGAGTGGGGGGTGTGCAGGTGGGCTTGCCCCCCTGCCCATACTTGGTGAAAAGTGCCAACCTTTGTCTTGTATGTGTTTCTCTGTGTCCTTGTACTGGAATATTGTCATTCTTTGTTTCCTGTATATTTTCAGTATTTTGTGATATAGGATTTTGAGTTTTCAGGATTTTGGGTTCTGAATTATGAAGTGCAGGATTGTGATATTTCAAGTTTCTGAAGTGAAACCATATAATCGTTTATATATATATATATATATCTGTATTGGTTTTCCTGTGTCATATATATATATATATATATATATATATATATATATATATATATATATATAAAATGTATATTTAAAGAATATCTATTTATATATATATATATATATATATATATATATTTCTTATTCTTTTGTAACCTGTAATATGTAACTTGCAATATTTGTAGGTTTTCTCCCTGGGCCTCCACTGAAAACAGGCTCTTTATGGCCCAGTGGACTTTCCCCAGTCATCAAGCTTAAATAAATAAATATATGCACACACATACATGCACACACACACACACACACACACACACACACACATATATATATATTATATATATATATATATATATATATATATATATATATACACATATACACATATATATCTATGTGTGTGTGTGTTGTTCTTTCGGCGTTTCCCAGTTAGGGGTCACCACAGTGGAACTCCGGTCCGCTAATGATTGGCAGCAGATGTTTACGGTGCTGAGGTGCCAGCCCGACGACCAGCCTTCAACGAAGGCATGCCTATTCACGCATGTCTTTCGAAAGCCACTCTGTCGCGGGGAGGACATGCAGATTCCACACAGAAGGCACTCCAGCCAAGAATCGAACGGGAGAACCTCTTGCTGTGAGGCGACAACACTACCGCTGCACCACCATGTGTATGTGTATGTGTGTATATATATATATATATATATAAATAATCGTGTGTGTGTGTGTGTGTGTGTGTGCATAAATATATATATATATATACACACACACACACACACACACACACACACACACACATACATATATACATACATGCACACACACATATATACATACATGTACACACACACACACCCACACGTATAATGTGTGTGCATCACTGATGGGTCCTGGCAGTCAAACAACTGTTTGTCGGTCTTTCTTTGCTAAGCTTGGTAAGAAGTATATCTTTATCTTACAGTGGAGTCCCTTATAACCAGAATATTTGCTTAGTGGATGTCTGCCTTAAAAGTTTAGCATCCAAGACTCTGGGACTCCTTGCACTATGTGAGGTGGTAGGCTTAACAGGCAGGTAGTGTTGCTGAGGGTGCTTTGTACCTGTATTGTATTTTGGAAGTCTGAGCTTTAGGCAGTTTAAACTTTAGTATCTTATCTCTTGAAGGATTATGTGTAGTTGGCCCATGGTGAGGTGTGGTGTACTACCGACTATCTTGACGTTTGAGTTGTTTGTATGTGAGATTTTAGCCTCCAGCGCCATTATATATGTACATCTCTCGCACATTGTTTCATTGCTCCAAAAAGCCTCACGAACCAGTAAAAACAAAAAGACGCCAAGGAAACAGTCTACCAAAGTCAGCTGTTGCACGATGTAAACACTCTGCCACAAATAGCTGTTACACCAGTATAAACCAAAGCAGTAATCCAAATATAAAACGGAGTGAAAGACGAGCCACCAGACTTAAAAAATAACGTTAGAACTTTTATTGTACCACAAGCACTTTCGGAAGGCTTCGTATCCTTCCTTCCTCAGACAAAGTCTAAACACTAGTAACATTCCTTATCTGCTTTAAATAGCAGCATAATTAGTGATTATTCAATTAACCACCATAATCTACTGTTTAAACTAGATCTCATACGCCTTATGAGTGAGTAAAAGTTACTAAATGTTGTTTAACATAACTTGCTTCATACATTAATAATAGTTGTCCCTACCAAACAGTTCGTCTATAAAAACATCCATAGATTAAAATTCACCAAAATGTAGTGTGGTGTGTTGTGCTTTATTTAGACGTACTACACTGAATCCTACCTATGTTCTCCCACCAGCAAGCAATACAGCAAGAAATCAAAAACTGTCACATAGGAAACTGTTACGTTACCCAGTTATTTAAACATTGTGCTAATTGTAATTATACTAAAATCCAATAAGGTACTACATTTGTACCTGTTTAACTAATGTTGTTGTCAAGTTAATAAAATCTTTTGCAACTTTACAAATAAGTTACAATGCAATATATGTATATATCTTAAAAACCTCGAAGAAACATATAAAATAAGACAAGACCAAACACTAGGGTCTCTTATGTGTTACAAATATTCCGTGCCCACAAAAACGTCAATGTGAGAGCCACCTATAAAAGATCCTTTCCATTGTATTCCTGCTCCTTGGTCTTCTACCCCTAAGAGGGCTATGGACCAGATTCTTTGGACAAGGCTTCCAAAAAAGAGGTTGACTCCTTGGCGTATACTTCTCAGTTGCCATCTCCTTTAGACTGTAGTTCTGAGAAGGAATTGGTCAGTCCCGATTCTCCTTTGAAGGCGCTTTCTTTTTGTGACACAGTCCTGCGTATGCTGGAACATTTCAAGTGAGATTGCTCTCCAGTGACTAACATCCAGAAAAGGTGGTATGAGTTGTTACAAATGGACTCTCCTGAACTTTCAGCTGTCCCTCTTGTGTTGACTTCTCTATCAGATACCTTCTCTGCTGCCTGCCTGACTTCACATTCTCAACCTTCAAGGCCTGAGAAACCTGATAGGTTATCTAAGGTTCCTGATACCTGCATGTTCTTGTACAAGTGCCCTTCATGTGATTCTACAGTGATTTCTGTATCTACTGATAAGCCTTCTTGGCTGTCTCCTTATTCCAAGCACATTCCTTCAGATAAGGATAGTAGGGCCATAGAGAGTATTGGTAAGAAGATATATATTTCTGATACTTTAGCCTTGAGGGCTATTAATTACCAAACTCGTATGACAAGATACATCCCACATTGGGAGATTGTTTCTGATATGCTTGACTCTGAGGGTAAGACCTCAACTCTCTCTTTACTCAGTTCCAATTTCTAGGTTGCCCATTATTCTATTAAATGCAGCTGTGATGCAGATGATGCATCCTCTAGGGCTGCTGCTTTTGGCTCAGTGATGAGGATCTGTTCTGATTTCATCTTCAAGCCTTGCCAGATGATATAAAACTAAAGCTTCTGGATGCTCCCTTGAATTACCAGAATTTATATGGTACTGCTTTGGATGACCTTTTCAAGACCTTCTAGGATCAGGAAAAAGTCATGAAAGATTTGAAGCAGCTTTTTTGTCTCACCAATTCCCAAATTTCAAAGTAACTACTATAGTAAGACTGCTTTTTTGCATAAGCTTCCTGGAAAGTCTTTCAAAGGTTAAAAAGGCTCCTAGTCATGATTTTTCAGATAAACCTACTCAAATGCCCAGGCCCCAGAAGCCGTCCTTTGCTGACAAATCTGCAACAGTCTGACTGCCCTGCCTCCCTCTCAGCCAGATTCCCCTCTGCCCTCAGGCTTTCTCTTTTTCTCTCAATGTGGCAGCTGACTTCCGCAGACATCTGGGTTTTCTCCATTAACTGGCAGGGTTACTTTATTACTTGGAAGACCCTTCACTCCTTTTCCAGTATTCCTCATCCCTCTGCAGAACAACGTCCTCATTTTCCAGGTACAAAGAAGAAAACACAATTAAGTCATATGTGACTTGAAGTGCAATTGAAATATACACAGAGATTTGAAATAACTTTTTTCTTCCCTTTTTGATGAAACATCTCACAGTTCAAGGCTTACTACACTTCTCAGACTCTAGGCAAACGACCAAATTAAGGAGGCAGAAGCTACACAGAGGGAATGAGAAGGTCTGAAGTATGATAGCAGCTGAGAAAACAAAAAACAAATGTGGGATATCACTGTGTAAAATTTTGAGGGAAGAAAGTAAGATGTACAAAGAGTTGATAGAGAAGATAGAAGAGAAACAAGGGTTTACAAGTTACAAAGGTAAAATCCCAAGAATATCCTTTTTACTTGACAGGATGGTCTTAACATAGACTATTGCTAAAGACACACACTACACCCTTACCTGTCTCTAGCTTTTAAGATTTAATACGGTCTGTGAAGTCCAAGCTCCTTCTCTTTATTCATGGCTCTGTCTGGAAAATTCAGCAATCCTCACTCTTTTTATCTACGAGTTGTATGCAGAATTTCCTTGTGGCTTCACTTTAGAACTTTGTTTCCACTGTAACATTCTTCTTGGGGCGGTAAGATTCTTTGGCCTATAATTGCATCTTCAAGGAACATTAGAATTCAAGCACCACAGATGTATGCACAGCTGATCTGAATTCTCTTCCAGACTTCAGTACATGCCATTACAACCACTTTTCATGTACAGTTTCACACACTTCTTTTAAATGTTACATATTTTATATAAAGACGTATACATTGCAACTTCATTATTTTTATCATTTTTCTTAACCGTGTATACCACACTGCAGCTTAGTTAATTTCTCTTGCATTTCCCTTATGAAAAAAATAGCATTTTCCAGTTTAGTACAGCTTGTCACATTTCTCCATATTTCTTGGACTCAAGCAAGTTTTATTGGGAGAGCCTTAGAAATGAAGTTTTGGATAAAAAGTACATCTTAATTTGCACTCGTTCTGTTTCTTGATATGAGAGAGAGGGAGAGAGAGACTGCAATTTTGATAATAGGCTTCAATATTTCTGTCTGACATCCCTTTCTCCTGGTAGGCAATCATTGCTCCTTTGAATGTCTTTTGTTTTAAACACCTTTATTAAATTATCACTTGTGACACAGGCACACATACATTAATAAAAAAGAAAAAACATATCGATATTTTTTTTATTTACATACGTTATACATTGCATATGTTGTCTTTCTTTGCAACAACTCTCATTTAGTCCAGCATTACATGAATTGCTTAATTTCTGCCTTTCCTTAAAACTCACTCCTCCTGCTGAACATTATTTTGCATGTATTATTCCCATAGATTCCATTTATTTGTATGTAATTCACTCATTCCTATTTCTAAAGATTCAATTTCCAGCTCTTCTTTCTATGTTACAATATTCAGCACTTTAAATAAAGTTTGATTTCCATTTTCTAGTAAATACTTTTTTTTTTTAGCAACAAATAAAATCAAATTTATTAAGGCCTTATTCTGTCTAGGCAAGTCCAATTTTTTGTCCCAACTCAAAAGAGTCATTTATACCCTGGTTGGGAAGGCAGTTTCTAACCAGCAAGCCAGAGTTTGTCTTGGCCTCAGCCTCTGTTACCTTTCCTGCTCTTATTTACTCCCAAATACATTGGTTCCTTTACCATTTTTCTGTAGTAAATTCCAGCCCCTTAATTTCTGTTTTATGTACCCCCTACTGGAAAAATGTCATTTCTCCATTCCCATGTTGGCCTAGTTCATAGAATGCTCTCTGTAGCTTTATGAATATAATATTCTGTACGGCTGTTCAAGGATCTGCATCAGAAATCACTCCCTCCCTTTATTTCTTTTTTTTTCTCATCTTAGTTATTTAACACCCCATCCTACTTCATTATCATCCATGTCCTCTTTACAACCGTCTGCTTGTTTTATTTTCTTATGAGAGTTAACTACATGGCTCTAAAATATCCCTTCAAATCAGGTATTCCTAAATCACCTTGTTCTGTTTGGGGGATTGGCTTATTCCACTTGCCCTCTTCCCCTTCCAAATAAATTCCTAGAACTCTTTTATTACTGTTCGTAATTTTTGTTCTGGTTGATAAAAATATGCCTGATGTGTAAATAAAACTAAGGGGACTGAAAACATTTTCTCTGCTTAAATCTCACTATCCATATCCATAAACAAGAGCTTATATTTTCTCAGTTTTGTATTATCTTTTGCATAGTTTCTTTCAAAGTGATTTACCACTAAGCCATGACAGATACAAACCACATATCCTTAGCTGCCATAACAATAGTCTTTAATCCATACTCGTAAATACTTCATCTCATTGTGTCCCCATATATATATATATATATATATATATATATATATATATATATATATATATATATATATATATATATATAAAATATATATAATTAGTTTTACTGAACCAATTCATGTAAAGATGTGTAATTTCCAGCTATAGCCTTAGTTTTATCTTCATTCATTTTATATCCAGAAAATACTTGAAACTGTCTCAAAATGTTCCACAACACCAGCTAAGAGATATTTTCTTAAAGCACTCAAGTGGTTTCTCAGTCTGGGACAGCAATAAGGATAAGACAAAACCAGACAGTACTTAGGGCTGTACCTTGCTACTTATCGTTGATAACTTTTCTTTTAGGTTAACCCAAGTTTGTGAGTGTGGCTGTCAGTTAAGGACAATTGTTCCTATTAGAAGGGTAAAACTTCAGTATTTGAAGATGTTCATATTTTGTGTGTTAGTATTATGTTAATAGGTTTTAGGGGGGTATTGGTGATATATTGAGGGCTTTCAATAAAACATAAAGTTTTGTAAGATGTGACATAGGCTTAAATGGATATCACAAGAATCAACCATATAAAAGATCAACCTACCAAGGTTTGTGCATGTAACACAAAATACTTAACAAAAAAGCTGTTACAAATAAATGGTGGGAATATTAACTTTTTGATATAATGATTCTTTCTGTATTATTTTTAAACGTGAGTGTCTCAGATATATACAAAAAAGAAAGAGTAGTGAACTATATTAAACATGTGTAAATAGCTATGCTACAGGAGACACATTTGGAAAGAACTGAACATGTGAATTTGATAAAGTTTTTAGGACAGTTATTTAGAGGAATACCTGGGACAAAGAAGAGGAGTAGATACATTAATTACAAGCAGAGCTCCCCAATAGTGATAGAAGAGGATAAAAAATATAATAATGATAGAATTGTAGTAATTAATGGCTACTGACAAGGGAGAAGGATTGTGCTGACATGTATTTATATTTCACCTAAAATTGCTATATTGGAGCTTAAGAAAATTCTGGGAGGAATAATCAGTTTTCAGCAAGGAGTATTACTTATAGATGGGGACTGGAATTTGATTTGCAGCAGTGAAGATGCATCTGTGGGGCCCAGAATGGAAAATATAACAAATGAGGGTAGATTCTTGAAGAAATTTATGAAAATATTTGGCATGGAAGATGACAATTCAGTAGTGGGAGTTCGGGGTATTCCCCAAGATATAAAAACTGGACTAGGCTAGACAGAGCTTAAATTTTACAGGAACATGTACATTTAATTGAAAGCTGTGATATGCATCCAATAACTATTTCAGATCCTGTGCCTGTAATAACTAAAATAAAAATGCAGGGTAATGAAATAAAAATGAGACACTGGCATTTTCTCACCTGTATTGTTTTATCATGGTGTGGATGGGAGGAGAAATGGCGTAGGGGTTATCCTGATGGAACAGTATGCTAAGAGTGTCTTGGAGGTGAAAAGAGTGCCGTATAGAGCGATGTTTATGAAGCTGGAAATTGATGCTGTAATGATGAATGTTGTTAGTGCATATGCTCCACAAGTTGGGTATGCGATGGATGAAAAATAAAAACTTTCGAGTGAGTTGGATGAAGTGGTGATGACTGTACCCAAGGGTGAGAGACTGGTGATTTGAGCAGATTTCAGTGGGCATGTTGGTGAAGGGAACAGAGGGGATAAGGAAGTGATGGGTAGGTATGGTGTTAAGCAAAGGAATGCAGAAGGTCAGATGGTAGTGAATTTTGCGAAAAGGATGGACATGGCTGTGATGAATACGTATTTTAACAAGAGGGGAGGAGCATAGAGTGACGTACAAGAGTGGAGGAAGATGCACACAGGTGGATTATATCTTATGTAGAAGGGCCAGTCTGAAGGAGTTTGGAGACTGTAAAGTGGTGGCAGGGGAAAGTGTAGTTAGGCAGCATAGGATGGTGGTTTGTAGGATGACATTGGCAATCAAGAAGAGGAGGATGAGTGTCAGGGCAGCACCAAGGATCAAATGGTGGAAATTGAAAAAGGGTAATTGTGAGGTGGAGTTCAGGGAAGAGTTAAGACGGACACTGGGTGGCAGTGAAGAGATACCGAATAGCTGAGCTAGTAAGAGAGATGGCTAGAAAGGTGCATGGTTGTGACATCTGGAAAGAGGAAGGAGGACAAGGAGACCTGGTGGTGGAATGAAGAAGTACAGGAGAGTATACAGAGAAAGAGGTTGGTGAAGAAGAAGTGGGATTGTTAGAGAGATGAAGAAAGTAGACGAGTATAAGGAGATGAGGTGCATGGCAAAGAGAGAGGTGGCGAAGGCTAAGGATATGGCGTATGAAGAGTTGTATGAAAGGTTGTACACTAAGGAGGGAGAAAAGGACCTGTACCGATTGACTAGAAATAGGGACCGAGCTAGTAAAGATGTGCAGCAGGTAAGGGTGATAAAGGATAATGAGGGAAACATACTCACATGCTAGAAGAGTGTGTTGAGCAGATGGAAAGAGTACTTTGAGGGGCTGATGAATGAAGAGAATGAGAGGGAGAGAAGGTTTGATGATGTGCGGATAGTGAATCATGAAGTGCAGTGGATTAGCAAGGAGGAAGAATGGAAAGGCTGTTGGCCCAGATGACATACCTGTGGAAGCATGGAGGTGTTTAGGTGAAATGGCAGTGGATTTTTTAACTAGATTGTTTAATGAAATCTTGGAAAGTGAGAGGATGCCTGAGAAATGGAGAAAGTGTTTTGGTACCGATTTTTAAGAATAAGGGTGATGTGCAGAGTTGTAGTAACTACAGAGGGATTAAATTTATCAGTCGCAGCATGAAGTTATGAGAGAGTAGTGGAAGCTAGGTGAAGAAGGGAGGCGATTATTAGTGATCAGCAGTATGGTTTCATGCCAGGAAAGAGCACTACAGATGCGATGTTTGCTCTGAGAGTGTTGAATGAGAAGTACAGAGAAGGTCAGAAGGAGTTGCATTGTGTCTTTGTGGACTTAAAGAAAGCTTATGACAGAGTGCCTAGAGAGGAGTTGTGGTATTGTATGAGGAAGTCTGGAGTGTCAGAGAAGTATGTAAGAGTGGTACAGGATATGTACGAGGGTAGTGTAACAGCGGTGAGGTCTGTGGTGGGAGTGACGGATGCGTTTAAGGTGGAGGTGGGATTACATCAAGGATCAGCTCTGAGCCCTTTCTTATTTGCAGTGGTGATGAAAAGGTTGATAGACGAGATCAGACAGGAGTCCCCTTGGACTATGATGTTTGCAGATGACATTGTGATCTGTAGTGAGAGTAGGGAACAGGTGGAGGAAACCCTGGAGATGTGGAGATATGCTCTAGAGAGAAGAGGAATGAAGGTCAGCAGGACTAAGACAGAATATATGTGTGTGAATGAGAGTGAGGATAGAAGAATGGTAAAGATGCAGGGAGTAGAGGTGGTGAAGGTGGATGAGTTTAAATACTTGGGATCAACAGTTCAGAGTAATGGTGAGTGTGGAAGAGAGGTGAAGAAGAGAGTACAGGCAGGATGGAGTGGGTGGAGAAGAGTGTCATGAGTGATTTGTGACAGACAAGTACCAGTAAGAGTGAAAGGGAAGGTCTACAAGAGGGTAGTGAGGCCAGCTATGTTATATGAGTTGGAGACAGTGGCATTGACAAAAAGGCAGGAATCAGAGCTTGATGTGGCAGAGTTGAAGATGTTAAGATTTGCACTGGATGTGACGAGGATGGACAGGATTAGGAATAAGTATATTAGAGGGTCAGCCCAGGTTAGAGGGTTTGGAGACCAAGCCAGAGAGGCAGGATTATGTTGGTTTGGACATGTGCTGTGGAGGGATGCAAAGTATATTGGGAAAAAGATGCTAAGGCTGAAGCTGCCAGGAAACAGGAAAAGAGGAAGGCCTAAGTTAAGGTTTATGGATGCGGTGAGAGAGGACATGCAGGTGGTTGGTGTGACAGATCAAGATGCAGAGGACAGGAGGAAATGGAAACAGTTGATCCACTGTGATGACCCCTAACGGGAGCAGCCGAAAGAAGAAGAAGATCTGTTGAAAAGAGAGGAATGTAAGGAATGGGTAGTGGAAGTAATTTGGGAGTTATTAGAAAAGATAGAAATTTCTTCTGAAAATATAGCCAGGGAGTGGGATAAAATTAAAGTGGAGTAAAAAATGGGGCGGAAAGAAAAGAGTGACTTAAGTAACAATTATTTAGAGGGACTGACAAATGTTAAAGTATTACAGAATAACTGCAATCTGACGGAACAAGAAGAGGAGCAATTGCAGAATGCTAAGCAGACAGTAAAGGACTACCTAAATAATATGCAGGAGTTTAGAAAGATTACTGTTCAGCGACTGTTTTTTTGATAACGCCAGAGCACAAAAACATAGTGCAATGACCCAGGCAACAAAAAGTAGAAAGGGTTGTCACCAAGCTTAGGGAGCCTGTAACAAGGAAGATAACAAGAGATCCTGTAGCAGTACTAGAAATATTTTATAAGTTTTATGAAAGTCTGTATAAAGCAGAGAAATATGGAGATCTAGAAGCGGTACAAATGGAAGTATTAATGAAATTAAACCTGGCAGCATGGCAGATAATGTAGCCATTCAAGACACCCCTCTCTGTAAAGCAGTGATGGACATTATTTTGGAGGCCAAGGAGGCCTAGCACCAGAAAATCTTATGCAGAAAATGGAAGAGATTCTGTGCTTGGAACCAGGCACAAGGTATTGACACGATTGCTCCAAATATTCCTCAGATTTTGCAATACTTATCTGGGATGCTTGATAAAGGCCTTTCCTTTTCATCAATTAAAATTCATGCCTCTGCCATTTTAGCTCATTACAATACAAAACCATCTATTTTTTCTCATCCATTACTAAGGCAGTACTTCAGAGGGGCCAAAAACATAAGACGTCCAAGGAGAGCACCAATACCTGCATGGGACCTCAACTATGTCTTGGAAAAACTCACATTGCCTCCATTTGAGCCAGCCTCTGCAGCTGATAAAAAAATTCTTATCCTGGAAAACAGCTCTGCTCCTAGCAATAACCTGCGCTAGACGAGTCTCAGAGTTTACAGTCATTCATGGCTGTGGAACCTTTTATAATTTTCCATCCTGACAGGGTTTCTCTGAAGACAAACCCTACATTTATGCCTAAGGTAGTGTCCAGTGTAGCCCTTAACCAAGCAATTAATTTGCCTACCTTTTATCCAAACCCACAGAATAAGGGTGAGAGAATTCTGCATTCTTTGGACATTCACAGGCAGCTACGCTTCTACTTGGACAGAACCAAAGCTTTCAGAAAGACTGAACAACATCTAGTGGCATATGCTGCAGGATCACAAGGAAAGCAAACTATTTCAAAGTGGATAGGCCACTGCATTCATTTCTGTTACTCACAACATGGCAAATCAGTACCTAAGGGCATTAGGCCACATTCAACCAGAGCAGCAGCCTTCCTCTGAGGAGTACCAACCAAAGACATCTTAGAGGCTGCAACGTGGAGTTCAGTGCATACTTTTACAAAGCACTATCACTTGCCTCTCTACTCTAAATTCAGGGCAGGCTTTGCCACTGCAGTTCTGCAGGGCCTAATAGCCTCTCCTAATCCTATTTAGCACCAGCCTCCCAACCTTAGCTTTGGGATTCAACCCAATTGTAATGACTGAAACACGATGAACATAGTGCAGTTGTGTACCTACCATAAATGTAGATGTTCTAGTGTGTTCACTGTTGCAGTCCAGGTTACCCTCCACCATCCCCCTTTTCCTTTGCTGGGACTTATCTGTACTTCTCTATTCTATACAACCTATGTGGTGTATTTGCTTGTAGATGAAGGAAAAGTTGTTTTTTTGTGCTTGCATGCTTATTGGCATAATTTAGCCTACCATTTTAGGGGCACGTGACATCTGTGGCAAGAAAAACTGAAGAAAATGGCATTGGCTGCATCTTTTATACCCCTGGCGCACTGACATCAGGGAGGAGGCAACAGCAACCAACGTCGGACGTAGACTTTGGAACTCGGGCCGAATGCGGGTAGCCTGCCAGCAGGATAACCCAATTGTAATGACTGCAACAGTGAATACACTCAAACATCTACATTTATGGTAGGTACACAACTGTACTTTTCTTCTATTGGGTTTTCTCTGGGTGCCGTTGTTTCTTTCCTCATTCCACAGACAATGCATCAGGTAGACTGGACACATTAAATTGGCAGTAGGTCTGTGTGTCCCGCATATATGGAACAACAACCATGGCAGGACTAGTCACTTGGCAGTTTGAAGATTGGCACTAGATTGCTACATACTCATGTACAAGAATGAGAAAAATGGATGGGTGTATATATATATATATATATATATATATATATATATATATACATATATACATATATATATATATATATATATATATATTATATATGTGTGTGTCTGTCTGTCTGTACAGGGACAGCTCTAGCAGTTAGCTGGCTTGGGAGCCTGGCCGTGTAACATTAAAAAAAAAAAAAAAAAAAAAAAAAAAAAAGAAAATTTTAATAATGCATTTTAAAAAAATATAGCTTTGCTGTTCTGCTAACTGTCCCAACACTGAACAAACACTGCTTCTTTAAGATTTCCTGGTTGGCGTGTGCATCAGCTCCAGCCTGTTCACTGGCAAATACTTTCAGCTATTGAGCCAATGAGACTGGAAATGGCACACAGCAAATGAGAAATTTTTAGGATCTGGCTCGAGATTTAATCTCACAGCACAACAGGCAGCCACTTGTATTAAATGCAAGAATATATGTGCAGGATGATGGAATTTTTTTTTTTTTCTTCATTGGGAATGTTTTTCTTTGCTAATGGTCCTCTTCAATGGGGGAAGAACTTTGTGTTGTCAGGAGATAAATGGACTTGTCCTTGCTGCTTTTACTATCAGTGAGTTCAGAAATGACCTGTGTTTTGCTGCTTTGCCAACAGTGAGTTAGGAAATGGCATGTCTTCTGCTGATTTCATATGTTAATCTAGCATTTTTTTTAAATTAGCAGTATTAAAATATTTAGAAACTGTCCCTGATTTGTGATTTTTATCCTTATTTATTTTTGGTTATATACTTGATTCTGGTGATGAGGTTGAAAGTTATGTAGGATGCATAGCCATCTTCAACATATATAATACTACCTCTAATAATATGGAATAAATGGGCAAAATACAGAACTTACTCAAATCTTCAACTAGGAAGCTGTCAGGATGGTTAAAATACATAACTTTAAATTTAAAAAGTTCTACTGATGAAAATAATAGTTTCGGAATTGTATACTTTTATACTAATGACAAATCCTGTCAGTGTGAAATAGTACAGAACATGGACATTTTAAGATTCAAATGATAAACTGTCCTTGTAATGAGGTACACTTAATTCATATTGTGAGACCTTGTAAGTGAACAAAGTAACTAGATGAACTAACATAAAAGGCACAGTAGCGATGCAGGCAGTAAACACAGCACTAACCAAAATGCAGGAAACAAAGCTGAAAAAAAACGCTGCTTCATGAACTTTAAAATTTAGATTTATTGTGATACAAACAGAAGATGTGGTAAGCGCTTTCACGTGGATAGGCTTCTTCAGGCCAAAAGAATCCCCCCCCTCTTGTACACCCTTATATGGCAAAAAAGGCGCCAAAAACAGACAAACCATTAAAGGCACAGTACAACTATCATGGTATACAACATAAATGAAGTGCTTACTCTAAACTACATTACCATAGTAAAATAAAAACACCTATACCACTCATAAAACATGAATAGAGATGTATAAAAACAAAAAACTGCATAAATTCATACTAATTGCACAACACTAACAATAAATCCTCTCATAAAAAATCCTCTCATAAAAGTAACTAGATGAGACTTTTCCTTCCAGGTACTAGTGGTATAGTGATCATAGAATTTGAAAGTGATACAACAGATGATTTGCATACCTGAAATATAATGCTTTACAATTATCTATCACTAATTTGAATTTATTTGAAAATCAAGATATTCAATTTTTTTTTCTTACACAGTTGTTTTTATACCAATTTTCTTACTCTATGGTGATGATCTTTTTTACTATATCATTCTTAATAAACATTATAGTACTAAAAACCATTGAGAAACCTCTTAATACGGCAACTAGGTCAGGCTATTTAATGAAAAAAGCACTGAAAACAAATTTGAAGCCTAGTTTTTCAAATGTAAAATGTCACATTTGGAAGTATCCATTTACATTTAATTTTTTCCTTGCTACTAATGTAAAAAAAGGCAGAATGCTTTTTGACTTCATAGTTTCACTGGTTACCCAGTTTTCTCGCTACACCCAAAGTATTATGTGATGATAGGTACTGAACAGAAATGTACATCCATTGCAAAACATTGTGGGAAATTAAAAATACCTTGACTTTTTAGACGAACTGCATATTTTTTTCATTGTGGTTTTACTACATCATCATATGTTAAATTTCAAAGTAAGGTGTTCTACCTGCAAGAAATAGTTAAGAATGTGCCTTTCTCGGAAGAAAGAAACTACTACTGATGCATTTAACATGGCAATGCAGTAGTTTATATATTAATTTAAGTAGTGAGACATTGTCTGTTCAGTCTTTAATGATGTCATGGCAGGAGTTTTCAGCTCTGAGAAAAAAGGTCATCCTTACCAACAAAGTAAAAAAAAAAAAAAAAAAAAAGATGTTTTGCTGTAAACTATGTAATTTGACATTGAATATGGTAAGAAGGATTTATCTAACTCCAAAAGTTTTTAATTAACACTTGTTTTAGAATATGATCAGTACGCTTTAAGTTTAAAAAAAAAGTTGCTGAGAGAATAACAAAACAACACGGTGTGGGATTTCTTTTTACAAATCTAACAGTTGTACTATATTTTAATAAACTTGGTTAAGGAGTTATTTTTGAAAAAATGTGGCAAGTCAAAGTAACAGCTTCCAACTCTCTTTCCTCTGTCTTGTGCTCACTGAGTTCAGGGATGGGCATGAAATGAAAACATGAATTGCAATACACACTATCAATTTTGCCTGAAGCACTAAAGTCCTTAATTGGGATTTCCATATACTGTATTCCATGGACCTAAAATTAACGAGGTTTTACATATTACACAAGAAGACTCTAGCTTTGCTGGGTCTTTCTTTCCATTTTTAATGAATGGTTTGTATGCATGACCTTTCTTTGAGATAAATACAGAAACACATGCACACAAAATATGTAAGAAAGGGAATAGGTGTTTGTTCCTTTATTTCTGCACATAGACAATGCTACTTAATTTGCTGACATTAAATATGATTGTGTTACTACTGCACCAAATCTGCCCTTTTGGTAGATACTCATCAGCATATATGGTTATCCATTACCTATTTCGCTCTTTTATATCTGAGATCTGGTCCCAGCACGGAGCCCTTTGGGATAACACTAATAAGCCCAGTAGGATAGACTGGTACACAGTCAGTCACCCACCTAGAATTATTTAAATTACAAAATGATTAACAACCTTGTCTTTCAGTGTTCAGTAATTCTTTATTTGGAGTAGATTTGAATGCCTTAGCAAATTCAAGTGCCTATAATCTTGACTTAAAAGTTGCGATATCTAAACAGGTTGTACTTTAATAATACATTTTTGCAGTACCTTCTTTGCAGCCTCTAGCATCCACAAAGGGGATGGCCTTTGTCAGGTCATATAGTCTGCATTATTTAGGGTGATGATCAGAACCATCTGATCTTCATTATCCATTATGTCATTCCTCATGTAAAAGGAGTTTCCTCGTCAGCGAGCATTTTCTTATGTTGGTTCATAGGATGTTACTAGACTGTTGACCCGAGGGTCTTTTCAAGCCTAGCCGTAAAATCCCAGTGTAATACTAGATGAGAGATATTGTCTATGCCCAAGGTATTTCTAGCAAGGATTGTCCATGTCCAGGAGAGAAGCAGGGGCAATCCCCAGCAGAAATTTACGGTTTCCCATCCACTTGTCTAGGTTGCCCTTAAAGAAGTTCATGGAGGTGCTCTGCTTGACATGGATTGAAATCCTGTTCCAGAAGAATGGCAACCTCTGAGAGATGCATCTTTCTCTCAAACAGGTCCTATTTATGTTACTGGCTAGATTGTGGTCCATGGAATGGATGACTGTAGTCCCAATTTGACTTATGGATGTGCAGCATTTTCATTATATTTGGATCAGAGATAACCCTGTAAACCAGACACAAGTCACTTCTAAGCAGTCTATATGCTACTGAGTACAGTGACCGCAACTTCAGTCTTTCCGCATAAGACGTGCTAGAGACCCTGAATTTTCTTGGTTAGAAATCTTTGAGGTCTCTCAAGCTGCTGCAGGTGTCTGGTACAGTACATACCCAAGGGAGCATTATATTCAGTATTAGGCCTGATGAGGGATGAGTACAGGGGAGTTATAACCTCTTTTGCTCTTGAGGCGATGCCTTTGCTAATCAGGTGAGCCAAGTTAGAAGGTCTTCCTCACCACAATAGACACATGGTGGTCAAACTTGAGGTACAGTCAACTTATGTTCTCAGGTCTCTCACTACAGAATTGGTACTTGGGGTATTTATTTATTTTATGATCAGGGACATTGTTTTACCGAAGGGAATGATGATTTTTAGCATTTAGTTTAGTGTTTGGTATCCCTACACTGAAAAATAAATAAGACTAACTCCCTAGATATACATTTCTCATTAACCTAATGTAGTGGGATAGCTACTGGATGCTTAGTTGCATAGTCCAAAATAATGAACATATGTAGATGCCCATGGCTGGATTTTACCAATGGCCCAGCAATGTCCATAGCATTACATGTTTATTTGTTGCATATTACTGTGATACAGTCTTCCATAAAAGATCGGATTGGAAAGGATTTCAGCATTTAGTTAACTGTTACCCTAGTTATTAACACAGAGTACTAAAGCGATAACTTATTAATTAGCTGCTTTCTATGTCAAAGGAATAATGTCTGAATCTTTCCACCTTCATTTACCTGCTGTGTGACACTAGGCAGGTCATTTAACCAGACAGTACTTTGGAGCAGTTGGGATTGTGGCTAGGCTCCTTAATGTTCTCCAGCACTGCATACCTAGTAACTATGAACCTGTTGTCATTGTTTGCCAGCAGTCCCCTATTGCATAGCTGAACTAATTCAGTAAATGCTGTGGCAGTTTCACAAGCACACCATTTTTTTTTTAATATAATCTAGACAATTTATTCTTTAAGGGCTGCAGGCACTGCATTTATAAATTAATTGAATGAAATGAATATAAATGAATCACTGAAATGCAAAGCTGTTTGTCAGTAGCAATGTCTGCGTTGGTAATGGTTCTCTCTAATGTGGAATCATTTAGATAATATTTACTTTTGCAGGGGCTGTGTGTACTGTATGTTGTTAGGTGGTTAATATTTATTATGCTCTTATAAATACTCGCCTATTTAAACTATGCTATACGTGGCTGGATCTTGTGGACTAATGAATACTTTTGCCATTATTGGTTCATGCATTTTGTTTCTGTGCATATTGGAAAAAATGTTCAAATCCAGAAATTTAAAACACTCTAACAAATGATTCTGTATTAAACGAAGTATAATTTAACAAAATCATGTGACTGAAAGAACACATGCGTTACTGTTTAGTCTTGAACATATGTTGGTGGGGCCCATGGTTTTAAAATAGCACGGGGCCCAATGTACACTTAATCTGGTCAGATGCCTTTTTAATGAATGATTTATGCCTGGCATATACAAGGCATCCTTGAATCCATTCTGATGGTCATTTTGCATCCACAAAATGAACAGCATCAGAATTACTTGATGTAGGGATTTAAACTTTGATTGCTACATAAGTAGGATATGTTAGAGCGACAGGTATGTGTCTCAGAGAATTCCCCTTCTCTGGAACAAACTTCCATTTATGAGAGACAGTACTCTTCCCTAACTCTATTTAAGAGCAACCAGGACCACTTGATTAGAAATGGGAATCACACTGTGGGTCTTGCACTCATGTCTGTAATGGACAGTGGTAGCCTGTAAATCTTGCCATACCTTACTTTTACTCCTTAAAATAATCTCTAAGGCTCATAAACTTGCAGGATAAAATTGGGAAGGTCTGTCATGCTTATAAAGGCCTCAGTGGTCATTAGCCTAGTATACTCCTATGAACCTATTGATGTGAGTTTCAATGCATTTTCATTGAATGTGAGTTGCAAGGGAAGAGAAGTTCACTGTTGCTCATGCTAAGTCAGTTTTCAGTATGAAACTGTTTTGTTTTGTAAATGGCCATCAGTGTTTGTGCTGTGAAATTTGATATAAAAGTGTTAAATTAAATCCGTATTTCTGGAATCATTGTAAAAGTAAAGAAGAAAATAGTGTACATGCTGCCAGTTATGATCAGTGTTTATGGTAATTGGAGAGCAAGAGAGACAAGTAATAAGACATAGGAGTGGCTTTGGGGGAGGAGGCCTGGTCCATTCCCCAGTGTAGGACCCCATTTGACCATGAACCAGCTCTGAGTGTATGCGTATATATATATATATATATATATATATATATATATATATATATATATATATATATATGTTTGTATGTATGTATGTATGTATATATATATATATATATATATATATATATATATATATATATATATATATATATAAACTTTATCTATAGGGACCAGCTGAATGGTTAAGGTCTTTGCCTCTCATGCAGAAGGTACAAGGTTTGATCCTTGCCTACATCCAATGCTTGTTTGGAGTTTACATTTTATTCTTGTGTCTCTGTGGGGTTGTTCCACCTCCAAAAAACATTGTTTCCATCTCAAATCTCCAATGAATGGAGCTGTGGGCAGCATCATGGAATCTACATAGTGCTCTGTTGGGGGAAGAGTTGCATAGACCAAGTGCTTTCGGCATCTGCTGTGGTGCACAATATTTTCAAGCTAGAAAAACATGGATCACAGACTACACATTATGGCAGGGCTAGCCACTTAATGGTGTAAAACATGGCTCTAAATGATTCAGTCATGTTGACGTGTTGCCAAATGGGCATGAGTATTTGCTGTTGGTAAGTGGATTGAGGATCTGGTCTACTCCAACCTACTCCACTGACCTATGCTAAAGGTGGGAGGGGGTGTATGCCCCCACTTATTGGTCAGTGCGTTCCCGCCATAAAGTCCTGCAGCTTTGGGTCATTAAGCCACTGGCTGGTCGATGTCTGTTTTTTCAGCATGGGTTACCTTGGAAAGCTGATGGTGGAATGCAGAAGTCCAGGAAATCATCAAAAGAAAGGAGGAGGGCAGGAAAAAATTGGAAGTAGAAAAGACAGGCTGGGCCAGGAAAGAATATTGGTTGGTTAACAAAGAAACCAAAAAGGCACTGTACCCAGCTTCTAGAAAATGACTCAGGTGGCACAAAGAAACTATATCATATATAGGTTGCAAGACAAAGACAGAAAGATAAAGAAGATGGTCAGACACCCTTTATAAGGGATGCCGGCACAAGTTTCTCACCAAGCCATGTGACATCAAAGGCAGATGGAAGGAGTATTTTCAGCAGCCTATGAATGAAGGAAACCATACAGAAGCTGTACTGCTCCAGATACACAGCCTATGATGTGAGAAGAAAAAGTGCCCACCCTAGAATAAGAATAGCACTAAGGAAAATGAAGTCAGGGAAAGCAGGAGGCTCAGATGAGGTCACAGCAGATGTGATAACGATGCTGGGTGAGATGGGAGAAATGCCTGCTGAGAATACTCATAGCATTGCGGAGAGAAAAGTATGTCCCAGATTATTGGAGAATAAACATACTCGTGCCAGTGTACAAGAACAAAGGGGACATCCATAACTCTGGGCAGTATAGATGTATCGAACTCCTATCACATTGCATGAAAGTTCCGTAGAGGGTGACTGATAAATGGATATGCAGAGTAGTAGAACGTAAGATAGGAGATAAGCAGTTCGGGTTCAGATCAGGATGCAGCACAACTGAGTCAATGTTTGTGGTGAGAGATAGTTGTGAAGAAGTTAGAGATGAGGGAAGAGTCCAAGTGGGCATTCTAGACTTGGCGAAAACATATGACAATGTCCCAAGAAAGCTGATTTGGGAAGTACTGCAGTACTTTTAAGTCCCAGAAACATTGGTAGAATTAGTGCAGGCTATGTACAAGGACCCAGTGACTCATGTACGAACAGTGTTCATTCTCTCAGAAGGGGTCCCAGTGGGAATGGGTGTGCACCAGGGTTCAGCTCTGAGCCACTGCTCTTCAAACTGGTGATGACTACATTAGCAAACAGGTGAGAAGGGAGAGATCAACAGAGTTGCTGTATGCAGACAATGTGGCATTACAGCACACACTGAGCAAGAACAGTCAGCAAAGGATAGGGGAATGGAATGCAAAACTGGAGACACATGGGATGAAACTAACTATAGATAAGACAGTGGTAATGGCAGCAAATTGGGGAAATCAGAAGAGGCTAAGAACTGAGATAGCAGGGAAGATAGTGGAACAAGTTAATAGCTTCTTGTATCTGGGAGGGATGGTTGAGGAGAGGGGAAATCTGAATGAAGAGGTCAAAGCTAGACTCAGAGGGACTAAAGCCAACTGTTATAGTGTGTTAGGTGTAGTGTATGACAAAAGAATGCCAAAGAAGCTGAAAAAGTAAGTTTTATAAAATATTGGTGCGACCAGTACTACTGTACAATACAGAAACCTGGGCAGTAAAGGCAGATCAGATGAGAAAGCTAGAGGAAATGGAAATGAAGTGCCTGAAATGGGTAGTGGGATGCACACTGTGGAACAGAAGAAGAAATGAAGGCATAAGAGCAGAAGCCAAAGTAGCTCCAGTTACAGAAAAGATCAGAGACCAAATTACAGTGGTTCAGACACATGCAGAAAAGCTGAGGACAATCTGATGAAGAAGTTTTGGGACAGAAAGGAAAGATGGTAAGAGGAGATGAGGGCATCCAGCAAAGCTGTGAATGGATTGTATGAGAGATCTACTGTATTCAAGCATAATTGTTGAAGATAGGAGTTTGCCATTGAATCGAGAGAGATGGCGATAGCACAACACCATGAACCCATGTACAAAAATTGGAAAAAGGGGCTGATGATGACATATATATGTATATATATATATATATATATATATATATATATATATATATATATATATAGATATATATATGTTTGTGCGTGTGTGTATGTGTGTGTGTGTGTGTGTGTGTGTGTGCGTATATGGGTTTCCTTTGGAATCTCGAAATACTGAAATGTCAGATTTCAGTATTTTGAGACCATATTGTCGAATCTGCAGTTGCGCAAAACTGCAGAATATCTAACCCGGAAATGCCGAATCCATGCTACTGATGGCGCATCAGGGAAATGTTATGTTTTTCTAAATTTTTTGAGGAGGGTTTGTGTGTATGTGAGTGTGTTGGGGATTGTTAGGTGTGGGTTAGGATAGGTAGGTAGGTAAGAGTGTGAGTGAGTCAGTGTTGAGAGTGGTAGTGTTTGTATGTATGTAATGTGTTTGTGCAAGAGGTGTGTGTGTAGAATATGTGGTGGTGGATTTTCTTTCGGTGTTTAGTGTGACCTAGAAGTTAGCATATATAAGTATCGGGGGTATGGGGGCTGCAGCCCCCCCCCCCCACAATGGAGGGTTCAGGGGAGCTTGATCCCCTGCTTATAGGAAGGGTAGTAGGTGTGTGCGTTTGTTTTGTTGTGTTCGTGTGTGTTGTTTTGCTTTGTTGTAGTGTTGGGAGGTAGGTGTATTTCTGTTTGTATGTGTGGTGTAGTGTTTTGTCGGCGTTAGTGGTTTTGAATTTCGTGGTTTTGGTTTTTGGGTTTGTGAATTTTCGGCTTTATAGTGTTAAGATACTGAAATTCGATATTTCAGTATTTCGACATTATAAAGTGAATCCATAGATATATATAAAATACACACGCGCACTATATATATATATATATATATATATATATATATATATATATATATGTATATGTATATATACACACACACATATCTATATATATATATATATATATACACACACACACACAC
>NC_056751.1:296967966-297120466 GCF_019279795.1 Protopterus annectens
TCAGCCTCTTTCCACATCTGTAAGGGTTTTGGGCCTTCCTCCATACAGAAGTGAAATAAACTAATTTTGAAGGGTCTACTACTGTCTTCATCTCAAGAAAATGATTAAAAAAGTAGAGGATGGGGTGTGTTTTACCTGGATCATTTTCCTTCTATCATAATTCCTCCTTTGGATCGTACTCAAGATGCCACAGCTGTGACTGCTTCGGAATTGCCTTTTGTTTAAGGAGTCAGGAACCTCCCTCACCAAAACAATCATTTCTGATTGCTCCCCCAGAAGGAATGCCAACAACCACTCTTCTGAGTTGGGGCTTAAAAGTTTCTTCTTTGTCATGCTCTCTCTACCTAATCCCTTAGGTTTTTAGGTCTATTTAGAGTTCTTTTGAGATTGACTGGAACTAGATAATGAGAGAGTTTGCTAAAGCTCAGATTGAAATGAGTATCCCATCCCCCTCTGTTTTTATGGTGCAGAGTAGGGAAGTGCTTTGGTCTGTAAACACATATCACTCTGGTCTTTGGAGGGGGTGCAAAACCAGACAAGCCATTGGGACAAGGCCACTCACCTTTCTCTGGAAACAGAAGAAAGATTGATTGTAGATGGTAACATAAACACCTCCTTAGCTATCTGGATGATTACCTCCTCTGGCTGGCCTTTGCTCATAGAAGGTTTTCCTGGCATCAAGAACAAACTGACTTGGCACCTTTTAGAAGAGGGTGATTCTTGTCCTTTTTGTGAGATACTCAATATAATAGGTAGAAGATCGAATTATTTATTGTTTCCAAGTTTTAGCCTCCTCCTAACCATCTCCTTTTTAGGTTTGTAAATTTTAAACAGTCCGTATGAGTTTAGAGTTAAAGTTTACTGCACATATTATCATTTGAGTCTGATTATTTGCTATTTTTATAATGATGCTTGCATCAAACAAGTTATTGGCTTTCTTGGTTGCTGAGCTATGTGCATTGTACTGCATGCATCAGTTTGGCATACTGCAATAGTATCGTGATAGAATACTTTAATTTGACAATGCAATTTCGGATTAGTGTCAGAAAATTGTCTATGACCAACAGTGTCATAGCAGACAGTGGGTGGGTGTCCGCATGTCATTTCTGTCATACTTAAAATTAAGCTGTTTCTCCTCAGGTTGCATGTCTGAGATCTGGTTGATCCTTTTCTGTGCGTTATGTTATATCCCATTGATGGACAGGAGCTAACTTGACCTGTCACTCACGGATAGGATCCATTGTTTTGCAAAATCAGGGCCTTTGATTGCTTCTTGGCAGAAGCTAGAACCTAGTTATTTTGATTAATTTGAAGGCAAGAATAAGTTCATAGGTAAATACTAGGCACTCAGTCTGCAGAGCATTTCCACACTAGTCAAAAAACCATCTTCAGATGTTCCCTTTAGCCTTGAGGAGGGCAAGAGAAGATAGACTGGGGGAGAATTTGAGGCTGCTCATCCAGTTATCTAGGTTTACCATGAAGGTGGCTAGTCTGATTGGCATATAGTGGAAGTTTGTTCCAGAGGTGAGGGGTACATTGGGATATGAATGTATCACGACAGTGTGTCTTATTTATCTGCTGATGAAAGTTATTCTCATTTAATTGCATATATGGGGTGCCATTAGTTCTGAGAAGTAGTAGGGAGTCAAATAGGGTTGGGTCTTTCATGCCTCGAAAGGCTAGACACAGATCTCCATGGAGGAATCTGTAAGCAACTGAATACAGAGAAATAACTGCCAGTATCTTCTTAATATTTATGAAGTTACTAATTTATTTAGTTATGAATCTTTGAGGTCTGTCAGATTGTATGATATATTTGACAAGTACATGCCAAGAGGTGTTTTATATTCAATAATAGGTTTGATAAGGTACGAGTAAAGGGGAAATAAGATGCCTTTGGAAATTAAATCGGCCAGATAAAAGGCTTTCTGAAATACTGTGGGTGACATGATGGTTAAATGAGAAGGTATTATTAACACTAGTGCCTAGATCCTTTACAACGTGTCTAATTTTAGGGTATCATCTCCTATATGTTAAGTGAAATTGTTTTGTTTACCAAAATGAACTATGCTGTATTTTTTTTTTTACATTTAATTTGAGACTGCTGTCCTCACACCAGTTGTTAACATGGTCTAACCCACTTTGGAGCAGTTGAGTCAGTTGAAGATTGATGAACAAATCACAGTTTACAGTCATCTGTCAACTTTAATCACAGGAATGCAGGCCTGAAGGTCTGAGAAATATATGCGAAATAGGAGGGGGCCCAAAACTGAGCCCTGTAGTACCTCACTGGTATTTTTTTTTCTTTCAGAACTGGCTCCAGCAATTTTAATCATATGGGTTCTGTAAGACAATTAGTTAGCTATCCAGCACACAATGCATGGATGTGTGTTCAGCTTTACAAGTCAGCCAATAATGCCTGCATGGGGAATAGTGTCAAAGGCCTTGTCTAGGTCTAGATATGCTGTATGCACTACACAACCACTATCTACAGCTTCAGTTACCTTTTCAAAGAAATTAACGAGATTATGATGCAGAACCTCCTTTGACAAAGCCAAATTGAGGCTCCAGGGTTAAGAGATTTTCAGTGTAATATTAATGAAGTGTGATATCAGTGTGCTGCTAGTTACATTTAAATTTAAAGCTCCGTAGCTTTAAATATGAGGGTAGTGAGACAAATAAGTCTTTAGTTTCCAGGGTCCATGATTGGGTCACTCTAGCATAATGGCATTACAATAGCTGTTTTTCAAGCTTCAGGAATGTAACCAGTGGAGAAGCTTAGATTAAAGAGGATAAGTAGGAGTTCAGAAAGACCACATGTGACACTGATGATCAGGCAACCTGGTATGCTGTCAGAGCCCATGGATGTTTTTAAGAGAGATGACAGATGTTTTTTTCATTGTAATTAAAGTGGGTGTCTGGGATCGTGGAATGTGTGGAATAGCTCTAACTGTGGGTGGAGTAAAATTTGTACTAAATGTGTTAGCTTGGATATTAGCCATTTCCTTTGGGTCACAGAGTGTAGTATTATTGTGGACTATCTCTGAACATTGTTGGGTGTTCTTTATAACTTCACTACATAGTTAAAGATTTGCAGTTATTTTTGGCTTTAGTAGCTATTTTAATTTGATACTTAGCTTTGAACTTTGTAATAGTTCCCTTAAGCACTTTAGTGATTTACTTAAATGTTCTGTTAAGTTAGGTAGAATGCGACCTCTTGTAAGTGTTTAACAGGTTTCTTTATCTTGTTATATAATTTATTTATACAGGTACTCCATCAGAGGATGTTTTTTAAATTTCTCGTTATATTTGGTGCAGATAGAGACTGCCTTACCAGTTCAACTATATAAGTGGGAGTAGAAGTCAGAGGCATAGATAACAGCTTTAACAATCATATCCTATAGAGTAGGATTACAGCCAAATTTATTTATGTCATTAAGTAACTGAAGGCTTGCTTTTGAGGAGTCTGTAAACACTTTAGAGGGTAAGTACCCCCCCCCAGTTTTAAAGGGGAAAAGGTCAGTAAATTATGGTCTGCTTTAATATAGCATGATGAATCTGGAAAAGTGTACAAAGTGGCCATTTTTGTTGGGACTTGATCAAAGATATTGAGGACTCTAGTAGGTTGATACCCATTTATGAAAGAGAGCTAGCATTTGTAATAACAAGGAAGTGCTGGACATATCATCCATTGGCAATGTAGGTTAGCCAGTTTATTGATGGATAATTGAAGTTCCCCAGTAGAACGGTCTTGGGTTTAATGGGAACTTCAGCTAATGCTTTAATATAGCTATTGTACTCACAAGGAGACATAGAAGGTGTTATATAGCTAGCTATAAAGTGGTAATTAGCCTTGTATATGATGATTTGGACTTCTAGGAGGAATGTGTCGTGAGGTGATTTCCTTGACAAAAATTGGTACTTCCCCACAGTTGCCAGTAGGTAGGAATATGAGATGGGCATTATACACAGGAGTAAAAGTGCTTTTATTGGTCTGAAACCATGTTGCTTTAAGTTCAGATATATGTATGTGTTTAAGTTGCAGGAATGCCTCAAGTTTGATGTTGTCTTAAGACTCCTGGCGTTGAGTAGAGCCACATTTAATGGGTTTCAAATTAGAATTTAATAGGTTGGACTGTCCACCAAATGGACTCTGCCTAAAAGAGGCACTCTAGCGGCAGCAAGGGCTTTAGCCAGAATGTGAAAATCTTTTTGTAAACAAAAACATCTTTATTAAATTATCACATATGACATAGGCAATCTTACATTTGTGTAAGGGAAAAACAAACATTGACACCACTTAGTCGCAAACATTATGCATCACAAATACCACTGAAACATCTGTAGTTGCAAACATTATACATCACTTATAATCTAACCAGTTATTGTCAGTTAAGCGTTACACAGCTCATTCAAATCCTGACTTCTTTTAAACTTCATTCCTTCTCTGCATATATTGTTCCCTTTTTGCTGTGTAGTTGCTCCTTCCCTGTTCTAAAGATCCCTATTTCAGGTGGTTTATGCCTGTTGCTATATTCACTACTTCTAGTAAAGTTGGTTTAGACTTTTATTTCCATTTTCTAGTAATTGCTTTGTTGGCAGCCACCATAGACTCAGCAAGGCTTTACTATGTATAGGCAGTTCTGATTATGCATCATAGCTCAAAAAAGTCATCTCCCCAGTCGCCATCTGCTCACCCAGCATCCCCAACAGAGCGGTCTGCAGGGAATCTTTAAAGTCTGATAACTCACTATGTTCCTAAAGAAATGTGTTCCCAATCATCTCTTTCTTCCCCGTCACATCTCCAGCATTGCTATCCACCTGAGAAAACTTATTTGGAGTCTACTTGGGCTATAAAAATACCTAAGTGAACACTTCCAGGCAGTGATCCTAAATCTTCTAGACTGTGTTGCATATTTGGGAGATATATATATATATATATATATAGTCCCCATTAACTCTTTGTGAATTGCTAATCAAATCTCTCTTCCCAATCCCTTCTAAGCTCCTCTGATTTATTCTTATAGTTATCATGCAATATCAGAATGTGAAAGTCTTGATAAGAGGGGTGTAGACCATCCCTGGCAAAGCAGGAAGACTTGTCAGCCATTTCACCAGCAGCTGACAAATAGTGGGCCCCCTAGAATCTACACCAACTAAATAGGCAGTTATTAAAGCCAGTTATCTTGCCCTTGAGTCTCTGCATCATTCTGGTGATGGCAAAATTTCACTGTTTTTCTTGCCTCAGACACATGTATAACAAGCTCAATAACACCCTTCTGCATTTTTCTCCAAGTGGAACATCTAAAGTCATTTGCTCCCACGTGGACCACTGTGAAGTCATAATCATATTTTTCAGGATGATGGGATCTAAGAGCCCTTGTTACATCCTGGAGCCTGATTGTAGAAAGACAGCTGTCACCCTATTCTTATTAAGTCTGGTGAGTTGATGCCCATATGCCTTACAATAGAGTCATCTATCACTAAAATATTACCGTGGTTTGATGCAGTCTCAGGGGACCATAGGAGCTTGGAATCTGCACTCTTGTGTTGCTTAGAGGTATGCATCCAAAGTGTTGGTCTGAAGGATGAAGGTGAGTATGTTATGGATGTGTTGCTATATGAACTAGTATCTGAGGTTTCTTAGTCTTTAGCATGAGAGGATTAGGCAATTTTCTCTTAACCTCAGTGTAAGTTGCTTTAGTAGAAGTGTTCTGTGCTGTGCTTACTGAATGTGTTTTGAGGTGACAAGGTAGCCTTCATGTTAAGTAAATACTTGCAACTCTCACACACCAAATCACTTTGAGGTAGAAATAAGAGTTTTTAGTAAGCATGAAGTAGTTACTACATTGCCTCAAAATACCTAGTTTTATCAGGCTGGCTGCAGAAGGGGAAACAACTGACTGAAATTCTATACTGGCCAGTGGAGATGAAAAGGTATAGGACAAGTTAACTTATTTTTGGTATAAGATAGAAGAAGATAACTTGATTGGGTAGGAGGGAGGTGGGCATAGTGGTTAAGGTGTTTACCTTACAAACATAACCTGCAGGGTTAGATTCTCACATGGGATAACTGGCTAGGCTTAAAATGGACCATAAGGGCAGTTAGCCTAGTACTACTCTATGAACCTATGAAAAAAGTTAAAAAGTAGGTATGGCTGATGATTGCAAGCTGGGAGTTATCACCGACTCCTGTGCAGACACTAACGGTGTTCTTCGTGTTTCCCTGTTGCAGTCATCACATTGGGTTATCCTGCCAGGAGTAGACCTCATTCGGCCTGAATACCAGAGACTTTGTGTATCTGCATCGGTTGCTGTTGCTTCAGGACCGATGTCAGGTCATCAGTGGTATAAAAACAGGCAGCTGACGCCATTGCATCAGTCTTTCTTGTCAAGGAGCCCGAAGCAGAAGCAGCTGTCTAACCCCAGACCACAATGTCCATCGCTGTTAGTTTTCTGCTTTGTTCAACATCAGAACTATATGTCGTCAGGCCCTTACCGTAGCTAAATACTTTCGCTCTCTATCTCCATATTCTGAAATGGCTTTGGTAAGTCATCTGACTATCGATCTTCTGAAAAAAGATAAGGATAAAGACAGCCGAACCGCACAGGTCCAAAACTGCCATCAATGCTTCCGGTAAGCTAGTCGCCAGTTCACCGCTACTCAGTGATGCACTTTTGCAGCCCCTGATGCCCGCTTCTATGGATTCGCAGGCTGCTTCTGAGACCCGTTCGAAGTCCGGTATGCCACAAGACTCTTCTTTGACTACGGAACCTGCGGATGTCTCTACCTTGGAAGGGTCCGGAGCCGCTGTGCAGGCATTGTCTTCTGAGGAAGTTCTTTGCACTACCGATATTCGACACAGACTTCTTTCACGTCTTCAGTTCTTTCTAAAACTACCGAGTTTCTAAGGCCCAGAGTACGAATTAGACCTAAAAAAATGATGACCCAACCTCAAGTGCCTGCTTCCTTGCCTCAATCTCAGATGCTTAAAATGGTGGAGGCCCTTATCATGCTGATTAGGGGAAGCCAGCCTACCTCTGCTAAAAGGAAAAGAGACTTGTCCCCAGCAACTTTATCTGACCAAGAGTCCGACGGCTCTGAGGTTTCTTATTAACATGCCCTTATCTGCTTATGAGGATTCAGATGCAGATGAATCCATTCCTTCTGCCTCTCTTCCAGAGGATTTTTCTTTTGGTGAAACCCTACATAACTTGAGAGAGCATTTCCACTGGGAATGCCAGGATTATCATCCTCAGTCCAAAAAGAGACTCAGAGAATTTTTAGATTTACCACAACACAGACCCTTAGCTAGTCATCCTGTTCTGGATGTTGTGGATGATGTTTTTATGGAATCCAGTCCAACTCCTGATACTCTACCTCCTGCTCCAAGGAAACCTGACAGGTACTAGGGAGTCCTTGACTCACACAAATTTATTTTCAAAAATCCTACTGCTGACCCAGAGATCATCTCCCAAGGAACTAAAGGAATAAAAGCAACCACAGCTAAGAATCCCACCCCTTCTGACAGGGATTCCCAAGCTTTAGACAGATGGGGTAAAAAAGTATACACTTCTGCAACTCTTGCCATTAGAGCATTAAATGGTCACTTCCACATGCTGACATTCCAGCAACATACTATGGAACTTATTAAACAAAAATTATCTACCTTCCCTGACTGTGCAGAAAATAAATAATTACAGGAGCTTATGCATTCTGCAAGCCAAGTTAGTAAGCATACCCTGCAATGTGGGTTTGATGCCAGAGAAGCATTCTGCAGGGCAGCAATCACAGGTTTTGTCCATAGAAGGCATGCTTGGCTTAAGGAACAAACTTTGCCAGACCATGTCAAATCAAAATTATTGGACGCGCCACTGAACAAAGACAATGTGTTTGGCACCAAAGCAGAAGAGGTTCATGGCCTCCTGCATTCTGCTAATTCCATATGCCAGACTGCATATGAGGAAACTTCAGTGGTACTTACAAAGCCTTTGGTGCCAACATTCTCAGGACCTGGAAAGTGTTATACCTATGATACCTTGTCTAAGGAAAGATTTTCTTTGGTGGGCAGCCGCATGCAACCACAACAAGGGACTTTCCTTTTCACAACCCCACGCCAACAAGACCCTAACCACAGACATATCAGACTATGCCTGGGGTGCACACCTGAACAGCAAGTGCATTCAGGGCCACTGGGAGCCCAAATCAAATTCATCTGCATATCAACCAAAAAGAGATGCTAGCTGTTTAGCATGCTCTGACAGCTTTCAGATCCCTACTCTCTCCGGGGCCTCTACTAATCAAAACTGACAACACCACAGTGATATGATACATCAACAAGCAGGGGGGAACCCACTCTGCAGGTTAGCCGTCACCCTTTGGAACATGGCCTCAGCCATGCATATTCACCTGTTAGCACAATTCCTGCCAGGCAACCAAAACTCTCTGTCAGACAACTTAAGCAGAAATCTCCTAGACCCACACGAGTGGCAATTAAACCACATCTTCAGACTTGTGACCCAGAAATGGGGTACCCTGAAGGTGGACCTATTTGCCTTACCCAACAACCATCAGCTCAGCAAATTCTGCTCCAAGGAACCTCACAGCAAGGCCTGGAGTGTGGATGCCCTATCCTTCCAATGGGTAAACCTCTCAATCTATGCATTTTCCCTCTACCTCTTCTTACAAGAGTATTACTCAAAATAAGGGTGGAAAGACCAAGGACAATCCTGATTGGCCCAGACTGGTTACGCCAAAATTGGTACCCACTACTGCGCAGTTTGTCACTGTTGCCTCCATGGCACCTCCCTCAGATTCCAACTCTCTTGACTCAGCAGAAGGGAGATTTCCTGCATCCACAATTGCAGACCCTGAACCTGGCAGCCTGGCTTATTCCTTGACTTCTCCTCAGGTGGCCAGCCTAAGCAAGCAGGCCCTGGACCATCATACGTGAAGCCAGATGATCCAGCACTAGAAAATCTTATGCAGACAAGTGGAAAAGGTATTGTTCCTGGATCCAGACTAAAGGAGCTTACCCAGTGCAGGCCTCCTTACCTCTCATCCTGGATTACCTAGCAGATCTACTCCATAGGGGCCTATCCTTTTTTTAAAATACATGCCTCTGCCATCTCTGCACATTACAGCACTGAGCCACTTCTCTTTTCACACTCTCTCATCAAGCAATTTCTTAGAGGGGGTACCAGCTTAAGGCCACCAAGAAGAGCCCGTTACCCTTGTTTGGGACCTTAACTTTGTGTTGGAAAAGCTCACACTACCCCCCCCCCCCTTTGAGCCTGCAGCTTCAGCAGAGTTAAAATTTCTCTCTTGGAAAGCAACCTTGCTTCTGGCCATCCCCTCAGCTAGAAGAGTGCCTGAGCTACAAGCACTTATGGCTGTGGAACCCTTCATCATTTTTCATGCTGACAGGGTCTCCCTCAGTACTAACCCAACTTTCATGCCTCAACCAATCTATTCATTTGCCCACCTTTTTCCCTAAACCTCAAAATAAGGGGGGAAGGATCCTGCGCTTTTTAGATGTGCATAGACAGCTCAGATTCTACCTGGATAGGACTAAGCCCTTTAGGAAATCTGACCAGTTACTAGTCAGCTTTACACCAGGGGCAGAGGGCAAGGCCATATCAAAACAAACCATTTCCAAATGGATAGCACACTGTATCCATTTCTGTTACAAACACCACGGGAAACCATCCCCACTGGGGGTCAGAACACATTCCACTAGGGCAACTTCAACCTCTGCAGCCTTGCTCAGAAGTGTCCCTTCCAGGGACATCCTGGAAGCTGCAACATGGAGTTCTGTTCATACCTTCACCAAGCATTACCACCTGCCTATCTTTTCCAAATCCAGGGCAGGCTTTGCAACCGCAGTCCTGCAGGGTATACTAGCCATCCCCAACTCTTCTCGATTGCCTCCCCCTGTTCTTCAGCTTTGGGAATCTACCCTAGTGTGATGACTGTAACAGTGAAACACGAAGAACATAGTACAGTTGTGTACACTTAACATAAATGTAGATGTTCGAGTGTATTCACTGTTGCAGTCGTGGTTTCCCACCCTCTTTGTATCTCTCTCTTCCTCACTCTTTACAGGGTTATTGGTATTTACTTTCTACTGGTGGTATTCCACCATAACCTAGCTCCCTCTTTGGGGGCTCCTGACATTTGAGATAAGAAAATCTGATGTAATGGTGTTGGCTGCCTGGCTTTATACTACTGATGACCTGACGTCAGTCCTGGAGTGACAGCAACCAACACAGAAATACTAAGCCTCTGGTATTCGGGCCAACTGAGGGCTACCCCTGGCTGGATAACCCAAATGTGATGACTGCAACAGTGAATACACTCAAACATTTACATTTATGTTAACTGTACACAACTGTACTTTCTTCAGAAGGTCTATCTCTGACTAACAAATGATGCCAAAACCATGGTCTTAAACTCAATGCTAAGATGCACACAGTTGTACCCTTTGGGAAGTCAACCATCCCGCATAATTACCATGCTGATAATACAACTCTTAGAGTAGACCCAGTGGTCAGGGATCTGGGTATGCACATGGACCGTAACCTTATCTTTGACTACCATGTCGCCACAATGGTGAGGAAATCCTTTTATGATGCGTAACTTATAAGGAAGGGCATCGCATCTAGGTCCAAAGAGTTCATTATCCCACTGTACTCTGCCCTTATCAGACCAATCATAGAGTACAGTGCTCCCTTTGGTATGTACCTTACCAGGCAGCAGCTAGAGCAGTTTCAGAGTCTTTACAAAAAGAATACAAGGCATAACAAAACTGCCATATACAGAGTGCCTTAAAGCCCTTTCCCTCTACTCAGTCTCCTATAGGTTGCTGAGGGGTGATCTATGCCTGGCTTACAAGGCATTCACAAAACCCACACTTATGACTCTCCTACATATTTGTAAGTCAGAGTACCACAAATCTAAGGTCTAGGGACCTGAATTTTGTCTAAAACATAAACAGAACATGCCGGAGTGACTGTCCCTCGTATGGAACAGGCTTCCCATCCATTTGGAGCTGAGTCCATCTATTTCCCAATTTAAGCACAACTTAGACAAGTGAATAGGAAATAGGAAATTTACACCAGACCCGGCACCCAAGTCCCTTATGGACAGTGGTAAGTTATAAATGATTGGCCCTCAGTGTTCTGTTTGGATACAGGATATCATCATTCTTTTGGGAAAACTTGGCTAGGCTTAGAAAGCCCCCCCTCCCGGGTCATTAGTGAGGTAACAATCTATGAATCCATGGCTAAAACTTAAAATCATGAGCTTTAACTACTGTAGCAGTCACAAGTGCAAAAAAAAAAAAAAAAAGTAAAAGTTAAAGTTAGACTCTGTGGGATCAATAAGGTAATCAGTAACCTAGGCAAATATAACCAAATAGCTTTACTCAATAAGCTAATGCAGTTTCTACCTAGCCAGTAAAAACAGTGAACCATAGGTTGGTAGTCTCACTCCATGGATTAGTATCCCATACAACTGCATTTTTGCAACTGTTCATTTTTCACCATTCATGGGCAGCTGATGTTAAAATTTTGTCTTGCCTATATAGTAAGAAAATAGATGGGCATTTATAGAGTAAAAGTATTTTTGTTTGCTTACAAGAAGATCTTTTATCCAATTAGGGGACGAGACAAGAGCCTTTGACAGTGAATATATAATTTTACCCCAGGACAAGAAATGCCATTGCCTGTAAGAACAAATGGAGCTGTGAAGGCATAGTTGTTGTGGATATGACTACTTTGAAATATAAGGGGATACATAGTGATTGGTGAAGATAATACATATTTTTGAAGGCTCTGTTAAAGATCCAGATGACAGAAGTGATTTCTTTGTGTTTGCATTTTTCCTTCTAGCCAACATACCTTTTTCCTATTTGGTATCATTCTGCAATTGATCTTTATCCACTTTTACTTTTGAAATGGTTTCTTGTGATGTTCATCGTGTTACACTGCTGCAATCATTACACTTGTGTTATCCTGCCATCAGGCAGGTCCCGCAGTCAGCCAGAGTTCCAAAGTCTTGGTCTGGCGTAGGTTGCTGTCGCTTCTTCTCTGATGTCAGCGTGCCAGGGGTATACAAGATGCATCTGACACCATTTTCTTCAGTCTTTCTTGCTGCGCGGTGCCCGAAGCAGAAGCAGTTCGCAAGTGCCGGTTGGCCGACTCCTGAAATTTTCGAAGTCGAATTTCAGATCCGAAGTCTTCAATAAAGCTGAGTACCCCGTTGGAGAAACTTTTTTCTTGCCTCAGACCGATGTCAGAAAAAGTTAATAATTGTATTTCTTGTGGGAAGCAAATACCTCATAAGGACTTCCACTCTTACTGTATTCCATGCCTAGGCCCTGATCACGACGTCACTAGTTGTCGGTTTTGTGCTAGATTTAACAAACGCAGTATAAAAAGACGTTTTGATTTTGCTTTGCACTACTTTCGCCGAAGGTTCAATTATACTATGCCGTCGGATCAACTGACGACCGCAATTCTGAAAAAAACGCAAAGACAAGGATAAAGACAGGTATCCGAGGTCCAAAACTGACGATGAAACCTCTTCTAGACCAGTCGCCAGTTCTCAGTGAGGCGTTTTCGCAGCCCCTGATACCCGCTACCTCAGAGCCACAGGCCGCCTCTGACTCCCACGTGGAGACAACTAGGCCTCTGGAAATTCAAGGTATTGGGCCTACGGAAACTAATCCCTCAGATGGGTCCGGAGCCGCTGAGCAGGCATTGGCTTCTGAGGGTGTTTTCAGACCTTCACAACTTACCACAACAGCCAAGACAAAAGTACCATTAAAGACAAAGAAGCAAGTACAGCATTCTCCTGGACAGTCCTCCATGCCTAAGAAACAGACCTCATTAATCTAATCAGGGGTTCCCATCCCCCTCCTGAGAAAAGGCCTAGGCAGGATACAGACTATGATTCCTCTGATCAGGTTTCCATTTCCTCTGATTCCTCTTCACACCAGGGATACTCTCTACCCCCCTATGTGGACTCAGATGCTGAAGAATCTATCCCTTCAGCCTCTCCTCCTGAGGATTATTCTTTTGGGGAAACTTTACATACCATGAGGGAGCATTTCCATTGGGAAAGTCAGGATTATTCAGAATCCAAGAAAAGGCTCAGGGATTTCCTTTTATTGCCTCAGCACAGGCCCTGGCTATTCCGCCTGTGCTAGATATTGTGGATGATGTGTTCTCTGAATCCAGCTTATGATTCTTTGCCCCCTGCACCAGCCAAGCCAGATAGGTATTATAGAGTCCCTGACTCTCACAAGTTTCTTTATAAAACCCTTCTGCTGATCCAGAAACTATTTCCCAGGGTCCAAAAGGGGTTAAGGCTTCCATTGCAAAAAATCCAGTACCCTCTGACAGAGATTCCAGAGCTTTGGATAGATGGGGGAAGAAAGTTTACACTTCTGCAACTTTAGGAGTAAGGGCTTTAAATTGCCAGGTTCACATGCTTAAGTACCAACAATATTTAATGGCTCAGTTAAAACAGAAAATGCTTGCAAGCTCAGAAGCTCCAGACTGTAAAGAAATGCAGGATTTATTGCATGCAGTTGAACAGGTGGGAAAACATACTCTACAATGTGGTTTTGATTCCTTAGAGGCCTCTTGTAGAGCCACAGTTACAGGTTCTGTGATTCGAAGACATACTTGGTTAAAAGAACAGAGTTTACCTGATCATGTTAAGGCAAAATTATTGGATGCTCCTTTACAGCATGATAACTTGTTTGGTGTTAAGGCAGAAGAGGTGTTAAAGAAAATGGAGAATAAAGCTAAATCTATGCAAACAGTCAAGGATTTCTCACAGGTACAGCCGCCTCGATTTAGCAGAAATTGGCCAAGAAAGAATTGGTCCTTTCCAGTGTCAGACAGGCCACAGAGAGGCAGATACAGATGCACAAGAGGCAGATCTCAACCCCAAGGCTCTAATAGACAACGACAGTGGGGCACCCCAACCGCAAAGGGAGGTGAGGACAAGTCTCAACCTTACAGGAAACAGTCCCGATGACTTCCTCCTTCGTATGCCAAGCACTTCCCTCTTGGCAGCCCCCTTAGGGGGAAAACTAGCACTTTTTTCTCTGAAATGGCAAACAATCACCCAAGACAAATGGGTTCTGAATATCGTGTCTCAAGGTTACAGGTTCCACTTTCATACTTTACCTAGGCTAAAAGGAATGCCAGACCTGCTAAAGAATCAATGGGCAGAGGCACAAAAACAAATTTCAGCCCTCATGGACATGAGAGCGATACAAGAAGTACCACAACAGGAACAAGGACAAGGATTTTACTCAAGACTCTTCCTGGTCCCCAGAAAGGACAAGGCTGGAGGCCCATACTAGACCTTTCAATTCTAAATACTTACCTGGATATTCCGAAATTCAAAATGTTGACATTACAGCAGCTTCTACCCATGCTGGGAAAGAAGGCTTGGCTTGTTACTCTGGACCTCAAAGAGGCATACCTGCATGTCCCTATCAGACAGAATTGCAGAAGATACCTCAGATTCAAAGCTGGTACAATGCACTACCAATTCTCTGCACTGCCCCTTGGCTTATCTACTGTGCCCAGGGTCTTTACAAAGTGCCTGGCACCAGTAATTGCATTTTGCAGACAAAAAGGAATTCAAATATATCCATACCTGGACAACTGCCTCATTCAAGCAGAGACCAAGGACATTCTTCTACAGCATCTGGCATTTGTAAAAAGGTTGCTAATTTCTCTAGGGTACACAGTAAATGAAAAGAAGTAAAAACTAGTACCCTCACAACAGATTATATTCCTGGGTGCCAGCTTAAATACAACGGCCCAGATGGCTTATCTCACGCCAGACAAACAAATTCAACTAACTCAATATTTTCAATTACTGGCAAAAAAGTCCCATCTCCCTGCAAGAAAAATTCTGCAGGCCCTGGGATTCATGGCATCCTGCATACTACTAATACCATATGCCAGACTGCATATGAGGAAATTACAATGGTACCTAAAATGTGTTTGGACTCAACACTCTCACAGTTTAGAAGCAGTAATACCAATGATTCCCTGCCTACAACAGGAGTTTCAATGGTGGGCACAGGCATGTCACCTAAACAAGGGTCAGCCTTTTACCCTACCCACAGCTAGGCAGACTCTAACAACAGATGCTTCGGATTACGCCTGGGGAGCACACATGGCAGGAAAATGCATTCAGGGCAAGTGGACCACAGACCAGATGCATCTTCACATCAATCAAAAAGAGATGTTGGCTGTTCAAAATGCCCTAACAGCTTTCAAGGACCTTCTACATCCAGGACAATTATTATTAAAGACAGACAACACCACAGTAATGTGGTACATAAACAAGCAAGGGGGAACTCATTCTTATCCCCTATGCAGGCAAGCCATGACCTTGTGGAAAACAGCTCGAACGTATCAAGTTCATCTGCAAGCACAATTCCTGCCAGGAAAGAAAAATACTTTGGCAGATGATCTAAGCAGAAATATCATGGACCCTCACGAATGGAAATTGAATCCACAAATCTTCAGCATGGTAATGCAAAAATGGGGATGCCCAGACATAGATCTTGTTACCTCCCCACTGCATTGCCAACTACAAAAGTTCTGCAGAAGGACTTATCACACATAAGCATGGAAAGTGGATGCTCTCTCGTTCAGCTGGAAAAGCCTAAAAGTCTATGCCTTCCCACCACTGCCTCTCCTTTCAAAGGTACTCCTAAAAGCCAGACAAGAAAAACCACAGATGATCCTGATTGCTCCAGACTGGCCACGCCAGCACTGGCACCCAATCTTAAAGAACTTAACTCAAGGCCCACCATGGATTTTGCCTCAAATTCCACACCTTCTGACTCAACAAAACAATCAGATCCTGCATGGTCAGCTCAAAACCCTAAACCTGGCTGCATGGCAGATTCATTAGTCAAACAAGCAACACTTCTCTCTAAAGCGGTTATGGATGTCATTTTGGAGGCCAGGAGGCCTAGCACCAGGAAAGCTTACTCAGAAAAATGGAAGAGATTCTGCGCCTGGAACCAGGCTCAAAGCCTTGACCCTCTTGTCCCAAACATTCCTCAGATTTTACAATACTTAACTGAGATGCTGAACAAAGGCCTATCCTTCTCATCAATTAAGATCCACGCCTCTGCCATTTCAGCACATTACAACATGGATCCTCCTTTATTCTCTCATCCCTTGCTAAAGCAGTACCTCAGAGGGGTTAAAAACATAAGATCGCCCCGGAGAGCACCAACACCAACACCAACTTGGGACCTCAGTTCATTTTGGAAAAACTGACCCTGCCACCTTTTGAGCCAGCCAATACAGCCGATCTAAAATTTTTATCATGGAAAACAGCTCTGCACCTGGCAGTAACTTCAGCACAAAGAGTCTCAGAGCTACAGGCATTAATGGCAGTGGAACCTTTTATAATTTTTCATCAGGACAGGGTTTCTTTACGGACAAACCCTACCTTTATGCCAAAGGTGGTATCTAGTGTGGCTCTTAACCAAACTATCCATTTGCAAACTTTTTATCCAAACCCCCAGAATAAAGGGGAGAAACTTCTGCACTCTTTGGACATACACAGGCAGCTACTCTTCTACTTGGACAAAACAAAAGTTTTCAGGAAAACTGAGCAACTGTTTGTAGCATATGCTGCAGGATCACAGGGCAAGGCTATCTCAAAGCAGACTATATCCAAATGGATAGGACATTGTATTTGTTACTGCTGCACACAGCATGGAAAATCAATCCCTAATAACATTAGGCCACATTCCACTAGGGCAGCAGCCTTCCTCAGAGGAGTACCTACCAAGGAAATTTTGGAGGCTGCAACTTGGAGTTCAGTGCACACCTTTACCAAGCATTACCACTTGCCTCTTTACTCTAAATCCAGAGCAGGATTTGCCACTGCAGTTCTGCAGGGCCTCATAGCCAATCCTAACTCTTTATAGACCAGCCACCCAACCTTAGCTTTGGGATTCTACCCAAGTGTAATGACTGCAGCAGTGTAACACGATGAACATAGTACAGTTTTGTAACTACCATAAATGTAGATGTTCGAGTGTTCACACTGCTGCAGTCCAGGTTACCCTCCCTCCATCCCCTCTGAACTAGCTGGACTTATCTTTACCTTTCTATCCTATACAACCTTTGTGGTGTATTTGCTTGTAACTGAAGGTATTGTTTTTATTTTATATGTATATTTTTTATTAGCAATATGTATTGCCTACCTACTTGGGGGCACCTGACATCCGGGGAAAGAAAAACTGAAGAAAATGGCGTTGGATGCATCTTATATACCCCTGGTGCACTGACGTCAGGGAAGAAGCGACAGCAACCGATGCCGGACCAAGACTTTGGAACTCTGGCCGACTGCGGGACCGCCTGATGGCAGGATAACCCATGTGTAATGACTGCAACAGTGTGAACACTCGAACATCTACATTTATGGTAGGTACAAAACTGTACTTTCTCTCTCCTTTCCTAAGCGATTCTGTTCTCATTCCTGGATCATTTGCCCCCATTAAACATTTCATTATTGCCTATAAATATCTCTAAAAGTTCTCCATTGTTACATTTAGTTTTTTTCCAGGAACTAACTTGGTAAAACGTGACTATAAAATATCATGATATGTTGGTTTACACTTCTGAGTTGTGGCTGTTGTTCTTCACTACTTTGAGCCTTAAACTCCTCCCAACAGCACACAGTGGTCTTGAGTAATCACTTGTTTCATTGTAACATGAGTAAGCAAGTGATATCTGAGAACTTGTACCCTCAGAACACACAAGGTCCCTGCAAAGTTATGTTTGTGTTTTCCAGTAACTGTGTATAAGGATTTTCTATCTAGATCATTGCCCTGCTTCATTATGTTGTAGTCACAGTATCACATAGGTTAACTGAAATGAGAGATGCTTGGCATGCGGAAACAATATTTTGATAGTGCGGTGTAGTAGTGGCAGCCAGGATGCATATAAGCATCTAAAGGGTTGGAGCTAAATATGAGGTAAATGTATGTCATGGCATTTTAGCGTTGGCTATTGTATGGTAGTTTCACAGCTGAGAGACATGTTGTTAAGGCAGAATGCCTGGCTGTAATCAGATTAGTTTGTTAATAGAAAATGATTTTTATCTCGTATGAAGCCGTACTGCTGTCAGCAGTCGATTCCATTATGATGTTCAAAATATCTTATCCAAATTAATTTTGCCCAGAGATAACATTTTGTCATACTGTAGAAGGCCACACTTGTTTGGCAGGATGATTTTATAGATCTGTGGTTCGTTACCTCACAAAATCTCAAGATACTTGACAGCTTTGGAGTTTTCATATTGTGATTTTGTGTGCTGTGTGATCAGTTTATAATAAAGATATGTTGGAAAAATAACTACTGGTTACTGTGCTTCCTTTCTTATACACCTTGTGTAGAAACGTCTATCACGGTGAGTGTAGGTACCTTATGAGTATTACACTATGGCACATGAGTTCTTGGAACACTTCAATCCTTTTTATGAAGGACAGATAAATATGGGGCAAAAATCTGGACATTCTGCAAAAACCTGGACAGTTGAGCGATATGCTACCAACCTCTTACACCCCCCCCCCCCACATGCACACACACACACACACTATACCTTTCATCCTCTTAGCATACAAAATCTAGACAAAGCCTGTCATATTGGGGGGACAAAAAACCAAAACTAGGGACACATTTTAAATATTTTTCTTGTAAACTTAGAAAGTTGTTAGAATAACAGGATTTGTGTTGGAATGCATTTTCTGAAGGATATGAAGTGTGAGACTCATATGCATGTCATTTAATTTTAGTAACTTTAATCATCCCACTGATTTGTCCAGAAAAAAAAAACGTTTATGAGGAACAGACCAAAAATATAAGGCAAAAATCTGGACATTCTGTGAAAATCTGTACAGTTGAGAGGTATGAGACACACCTTTAACCTCCACACCTGTCAACCTCTTAGACTAAAACAAGAAATCTGGACAAAGGTGCAAATAATGGGGGACAAAGGCCAAAAATAGGGACAGTTTTTAAATAGTGCTCTTACAAACTTAGAAAGTTGATAGAACAAGTTTTGCATTAGTATGAATGGTCTGAACTTAGGATATAAAGTCCAAACTTCAAATATCTGCCATTATTTTCTGAATTCAGTCCTCAGAGATTTGCCAGAAAAACACAATTTTATGAGAAACAGACCAAAAATATGAGGCAAAAATCTGGACAGTTTTACCATTTTGGTGGGATTTATTCAAGCCTTGCTTAAGAAAAGAAATACCATCAGGGTCTTTCTCCTGAATTGCTGGAACAAGATTTTCAGGATCAGCTCAGCATTACTGATCTTGGCTGTGCAAGGGAGAGGTGTGTGCCCCTGCAAACAGCCTAAATCTACCACTGTAACTTAGCCTGTTAGTGTTTTTAGTCTTACCCAAATAAAACATGGTGGGAACAGAACAGTTAGTTTAAATTTCCCTCCAAGTTTCAACCATCAGGCAGAAAACACAGAACAAGCAAGCAGCTACTCAGCCTCAGCCATAAACTTGGAAGTTTAGTTCTTCTTCTCCTTCCTTTCTTTTAATTCCAGACAAGCAGCTGCTTAGCAGCAAATGTGGAAGTTAAGCTGCTCAGCCGCAAACATGGAAGTCTCTCTTTCTTTTTCTTTAACTACAGCAAGGTCGGTCATCAGGATGCTGCATAAGTGGATGCTGGGATGCAAAATCCAGGTGGGTGCAATGTCCCGCGGACTCTTAGAAATTATCATACTGACCGCAGTTTCAGAATCATTAGTTTATAGCATTGTCTGCCATGGTAAAGTTGAATATAACATCTCTATGGACTAATCTGCAAGAGTTTTCTTGACAGGTTTTTCTTCACGTATAACAAAGTATTTATATGAATATAAGCTGTCTGCTAAGTTCAAGAAAAAAAAATATGGACTGGAAAAAAATCATGGAGAAGTTTACAGATTGTCATGGACCTACTTTAGCTTACACCTGGATTTTTGTGTTATATTCAGTAGTACTTGATAGACTTGTTGCTCTCTGTTTTTAACTTATCTTCCTATTCTTTAATTTGGCTGTTTTAGTGTTCATATTGAGCACTGCTGCAGTAGTTTTAGCTAAATGGATTTTATTCTGCCAAGGATATAAGACAGTCCGCTTCCAAAGCTCCAGGGCACCTTCCACGTGCCCATACTGTCAGGCAGCTTGAGCTTAGCTGACTAAAAGTCAGGCTTGGGTGCAAAGCCCCCCAGAAGTCTACTGCTGCCAAAGAATATGCTCCTGTCAGACTTTTGGGGATCTGTGATCAGCTTATTCTTTCCTTCGCTGAGCTAATAAGTTCCCTTTAGAGAAAAAAAAACTTCCATTTTCTTGATGTTTTATTACTTTTGTCTTCAGGAAAGTTATTTTAAAGCTAGGAGTGTTGTGTTTTTACATACTGTCTCAAGACTAAACATACTTTTAAATGGGATACTCGTTTTTTTCTGTAAAAACATGTTTTCTGTGGAGAAATTGCTTATTTTTGTTTTATGGGGACGGCATACTGTTCTGAAGTGCTTTTTACTGTGTTTTTTTTCTATTAAGAAAGTAAATTTTGTGGACTGGTAGTATATACTGGTATTTGCTGTTTGTCTTCCCTGGGAAAGAGGCACTATTTTCGGCTTGACCATGAAACAGACTACCGGTCCCACTGTCTGTCTTTCTTAGTCAGAAAAAGAAAAAGTTAAACAGCCTGTAACACTACAGATGCTAGCAGTTTGCCTCAGCTGCAGGTTGATGACTTTGTTGTGGCCATTTGTTTTATCTCAAACCACTCATCTTTTACCCCAGATCCTGTGGTGTAATACCTGTAGCCATTATGGACCAGGAGTTAGCCACATCCTTTTTTGGCTGTTGGGATCCCTTCAGTGGGCAAGGGAGAGCCACTCTTGCTGGTCCTGGGAAGAGGGAACAGGGAAGGTTTCCCTGCTGTGTCCCAGAGCCAACTATGTTACTAACGTCATCAGCTGCTTCCACAGGGGTTCCTCTTTTCCTGAAGAGATTCAAGATTCTGAATCTGAACAGGAAGGTGGAGCAATGGATACAGTGTTTTTTTCTTCAGATTGCTGATTCAGACTCAGCGGAGAGCTCAGTGGTGATTCTCCCTTTGGGGTTCCTCTTTCTCTGAGACTATTGCTAGAATGTCTCAGTGCTTTCAGTGGGAGAAATATAATGAGCTGTTTACAGAAGTATTTTCCAGAACCTACACCAATTCCTCCTGTTCTGTTTGCTTTAGAGGATCGGTGTTACTGCCTGCAATTTTCCTGACAGCCAGCCAGCCAGCTGTCCCTAAAAAGGATGTATAAAGTTCCTCAGTCTTTTAAATTCTCATACACCATTCCCAAAACCTGACCCAGCAGATATAACTTTAGTTGATCCCACTGCTACTAAGCACTTTAATTCTAATCCTTCTTTCACTCTCTCTCTCTCATAAGGATGAGGAAATTACAAATGGGTATGGGGAAAAGTGTATACTTTTGCAACTTTGATTTTCAGAATTTTGAATTGTCAGGCTCATATGTTAGTTTGTTCTGACAAATTGTGAAGGTATGAGGAATGTTTTATCTGCAGTTTCCTCTTTTGAGGAAAATCTTCTTTAGATAACTGAGATTTTTCTATTGCACAAGTCACTACACATTTGTTTGCAGTGTGCGTTTGACTCTGTTAATACTTCTTCCAGGTCTGTGGCCACTAGTACTGCTTTGAAGAGGTTTGCCTGGCTCATTCTCAGAACTTCCTGGATGATACAAATTAGATTTTAACATGTCCTTCCATTTCACTGTTGCAGTTGTTCTTAAAATAGGGATCCTGCCAAGGGCAGCTCGACATCCAGTCAGTATACCAAAGCTTTTAGGTTGCTTAAGGTATGCCATACATCACACGTATACTCCCCATGTACAGTGTAGGGCATAAAGGTGAAGTCTGGATATACCATCCTCAGAACGTTTTGCCGCCATTCTGAATGCCATCTTTTGAACATCGGTCTGAACTCCTGCTTTGTTTGCTGGTTCACCAAGCCATAAGTGCCCCGTTGGGGTTTTTGATCTGCTTTTTCTTTTTGTTTTGTTGCTTGTGAGGTTCATGTCATCCAGAAAATATAAATGCCAGTGCAGGAAACAGATTTGGAATAAAGATCATCACTAGCAGTGTTTATCTTGTCTTGGTGTTTCCTACGACCATACATCCTGTTCCAGTTGTCAGGCTTTCATCCCAAAAACTGTATGTAGTCTGCTTTCCTCTTTGGTCCTATGCTTAGAGAACCAACGTCTAAGCTATTAGCGAAAGGCACCATGGAAGGAACATTTTTGTCTGAGGGTCAGCAGTCTCTGAAGAAGGAAGCCAAGAACTCTAGATCAGATTCTTCTGCTGTACCTCCTCCGCCAGATGTCTCTCCTGGGCTAGTGAAAGCCTGGAGGATCGCCCAACTCTGTCATTGGATTCCTCTGTCTTGACCACTTTAGAGGCTGGCATGGATCCAACCTCATGCATGTGCCTGGAGGCCTTGCAGATATCTGCTTTGAATGTTCAGGGGTTGATTATTACTGAAGGGCCTAGGGGTGTTACTCAGATTTTGGTTACGGAAGAAGTGCTGTCTACCATTGTATAATGCTGCCCAAGGTCTGAGCCTTCTAAATTTTATAAGGCAGATGTCCCGATGAAAATGAAACAAAAAACAAAACATGTATTTCCTGCTCCTAAGGACCCATAGAGTGAATGGCATCATTTAATTCAGGGGTTGTTTAATCCCTTATGGCTTTAAAGCTTCCCCAAGGAGTTTCTGTTCCTGCTCCACCTTGATCCTCTACTCCCTCTAAAGGCCTAGGAAACAGGATTCCTCTGAGGGTGAGGGGGATTCAGATGAGGAATCCCTTGCTTATTCTTCCCAGATTGTCTCCCTTAGATTATGGTTCTGAGGTAGAGGAGACCACTAGTCCTGACTCTCCTTTTGAAGAGATTTCCTTTGGAGATATAATTTTAAGAATGATGGAATTTTATTTTAAGTGGGATTGTGCCCAGGTTTCTGAGATTCTGAAAAGGTATTACGACCTTCTACAGCTAGACTCTCCTAGACCTTCTGCTGTTCCTCCTGTTTTGGCTGCTTTGTTGGATGCTTTTTCTACTGTTTCTCAGCCTCTAGACTCCCAGCCTCCTGCCCCCTCCCAAAAAAAAAAAAAAACTGATAGGTTTTACAAGGTGCCTGAGGATTGCAAATTTCTCTATTAATGTACTTCTGCTTATCCCTCTATGGTGTCTGTGGCATCTTTTAAGCCATTTCAGTTGCTGCCTTCTACAAAGTTATTTCCTTAATACATCAGAGCTATGGAAAGGCTAGGTAAGTAGGTTTATAACTCAGCTACCTTTGCTTTTGGGTCCATCAATTATCAGACCCATATGTCAGGATAAATTTGGCTGTTCTTTCACAAGCCTGTCAAGTAATTTTTGACATTCCTGATTCTGAAGGTAAGTCACTTGCTCTGTCCTTGTTCGGGACTTCTTATCAGGTGGCTTGCCATTCTATTAAGTGCAGTTATGATGCAGCAGATGCTTTTTCTAGAGCTGCTGCTTTTGGTTCTGTGATGAGGAGGTATTCCTGGCTTCAGCTTCAACCTTTGCTTGATGATATTAAGGCTAAGTTGATGGATACCCCTCTGGATAATAAAAATACTTATTTGGTGTGGCTGATTTGTTAGTCTCTTTAGGATAAGGGCAAGGCTTTACAGGAATTGAAACATGTTTTTGTCTCTCCTGTTTCAAAGGAATTATCCTAATAAGCCAGCCTTTGTTTACAGGTAGTCTTATCCTTCTCCCAAGGATAAAAAGAATAGAAAAAGGGCTCCTCCTGCTAAAGCTGTCCAAACTCCTGTGACACAGAACGCTCCTTTTCCTGACATACCAGTTGTCTGACTATCCTTCTCAGCCACATTCCTATTTCTCTTTGTCTTTCCGTCTCTTTCAGTTTGGTCAAAGATTACTTAGGATTTGTGGCTTCTGTCCATTATCCACCTGGGGTACTACATGGTCTGGAAATGCTTCCCCCTTTCATGAGCATTCCTCAGTCCCCCAGGAACACTTGGCATTTTTTCCAGGGGTGCTTCAGGATGTATTGTCTCAGGAAGCTATTCAGGCAGTTCTAGTTTCTCAAAGGGGAAGGGATTTTACTGCAGAATGTGCTTGATCCCCAGAAAAGAAGGCACTTGGAGGCCCATTCTGGATCTCTGTCACATAAACACCTTTCTGAAGGTCCCTTCCTTTTGGATGTTGTCCCTTCAGACTTTGTTCCCTAAGCTGCTTCCTCAGGCTTTTCTAGTGTCTTCACATCCCATTTCAGGAAGTTTTTACATTTCTCTGTTGCTTCCTGGCATTTTTATCTCTCTCTGCTTTGCCCTTTGGCCTTCCTTCTGCCCCATTGCTATTTACTAAATGTCTCACTCCTGTGATTGATTTTTGCATGCCAAGGGGAATACAGGTCTTTTCTTAATTAGACAATCTCCTTTTTCAGGCATCCTCTCCAGAGATTCTACTGCAGCATCTTCAGTTTCCCATTTCTCTCCTGCAATGAGTGGAGTACACTATAAATTTCCAAAAGGCCTTTCTGACTCCTTCACAAGATCATGTATTTCTGCGGTGCAGGTTCTAAACTGTTCCAGTACTGGCATGCCTGCCCTCCACCAACACATTAACTCTCATTTCCTTCTTTCAGTCCCTTTTTCTGGCCTCGGTCACAGCCAGGGAGTTTCTTTCTGAGAGCTCTACCTTATATGGTCTGCATCATTCCTATGCTTCATTTTTGCTAGACTCCACATGAGAAAACTTCATTGGTTTCTTAAGTCAGTTTATCTTCAGCATTCTCATCCCCTCAGCTTCATAGTTCCTCTTCTTCTATGCCTCAAGCTGGAATTCCATTGGTGGATTCAGCAGTTTGCTCTCAATGCAAGGCTCCCGGTTCAGCACCCTCTTCCCACCCAGGAGCTGTTCACAAACACTTTAGATGAGGCATGGGGAGTATCCTTCAGCTCTCTAAAGGTGCAGGGTCCTTGGTAGTCTCAACAAAGGAAATACGACATCAATGTCATGAGAGCTCTTCTGCTGGCTCTTCAAGGATTTCACCCTCTATTCTCTTCAGGGACTCTGAAGATATTTACAAACAATAACACAGTGAGGTGGTATGTCAACAAGCAAGGTGGGGCAAGGTCTAATCTCCATTGCCAGTTTGCACTTCTAGTGTGGTAATTAGCTATCCAGTATCGTGATATTTCAGGCAGTTTACATTCCATCAGGTCAGAACTTTGAGGCAGACTATCTGATGATGTCCATAACACAGTCCCACGAGTGGGTGCTTCACAGGGATGTGTTTCTGGACATTGCCTACCAGTGGGGTACTCCTCAAGTAGATCTCTCTGCTTCCCCTCTGAACAGACAGCTTCCTCTTTTTTGTGTCCTAGGTCCTCTGGTCTGAAAGGTGGATGCTCTCTCCCTTTCTTGGAAGGCGATGTTTCTTTATGCCTTCCTTCCTGTTCCTCTCAGTCCAAAAGTCCTGTTCAGAATTCAGCAGGATGCTCCCAAAATCTTGCTGCTGACTCATTTTTTGCCCAGACAGCATTGGTTCCTTCTTCTGCATTTAGCCAAGGGAAATCATCACAAGTTACCTCACAGGGTGGACATACTCACATAAGACAAGGGATCTCTCATCCATCCCCACCTGTCTACTCTTCAGCTGACACTGTGGGTGATAGGATTTTGATTCCATACAAACACCTTTTTTTTGAGGACATGCTTAGAGTCCTGCCGGTTGCTAGGAAGCCGAGAACTAGGAAATCCTACTTACCAAAATGGAAGAGGTTTTCTGTTCGGTGTCATTCTCGTAACCTGAAATCCACTTTCTGTGCATGTTCCTGTGGTTCTGTCTTGTCTGTGTGAACTGCTCATGCTGGGTTGGCTTATTCTTCTATTAAGGCCCCTTATCAGTTATTTCTACCTGTCTACCTTTATCACCTCCTTTAGCTTCTAGAATTGAGTCTAAACAGTTTCTTAAAGGCGTCCTTCATATTAGGCCTCCCAGGAAGCCTTTTCCTACTCCTTGGGATCTTAATTTTATTTTGAAAAAATTGACTCAGGTTCCTTTTGAGCCTGCTTACAACATTGTTCTTGGAAGACTATACTTTTGTTAGCCTTTACTTCTGCCAGGCGGGTGTCTGAGCTTCAGCCCTTATGGCTTGTCCTCCTCCTTTGGTTTTCCATAAGGACAGGGTGTCCCTTCATACTAATACTTTTATGCCCAAAGTGGTGAATAAGTTGTCTCTTAAGTCTATTCCTTTGCGCACTTTTTTCCCTTCTCGGTAATCTGCTAGTGAGAAGGTGCTGCACACTTTGGATATGCACAGACAAATCAAATTTTATATGGATAAGGCTAAGACTTTTTGTAAGCCTGATCAGATTTGTTTCTTCACATCCTAGATTCTTGGGAATGGCTTTTTCCAAGCAAACTGTTTCTTGGATTTCTAAAGCCATTTTTTTTGTTCGTTTCATGGCAAGAGCCTTTCTTTTTCTGTTAAGGCTCATTCTGCTAGGACTTTGGTTTCTTCTGGTGCTTTTTTTCAATGGTTTGAATATTAACTGTTCTTGAGGAAGCTACCTGGAATTCTCTGCATACGTTTAACAAACACTGTAAGTTGAATGTGATATCCAGAACTAGAACAAGCTGGCTTTGCTAAGGCCATTCTTCATGGGTTCCTCAAACTGTACTGGTCTTTCCTCCCTTTCTTCTTCATCGTGAGCTTTAGCAGTCTCCTTGTTGTAATGAGTACTGCAACAGTAAAATGGAAGGACATAGTATAGTTGTGTATGAAATTAACATAAAGGTAGATATCCTTCTCTTCACTGTTGCAGTATTCACTCCCTCTGTCCTCCTCCTAGTTCTTTTTTTCTTCTGGATCTACTTGTTACTGCCCTTCTCCTTGGACTGGCATTCCTACAGGTCTCTCAGTTCTGAGGATGGTACATATAGACATCACCTTTATCCCCTGTACTGTACACAGGGGGGGCATACTTGTGACGTACAGTGTACCTTAAGCAACCTAAAGGCTTTGGTATACTGGCTGGAAGTTGGGCCTCCCTTGGCAGGGAGCTCTATTGTAAGGAATACTGCAACAGTGAAGAGGAGGACATCTGTTATGGTACGTTCTTACACAACTGTACTTTCTCCCTTGGATAGAGATTGTGTTTGGCCTCTGCTGCAGAGGTAATCAAAATGTGTGATGAAAGGGGCAAGCTGATCTAGGGAATCTGAATCAGTTCTCCTTTTCCAAATCATCCAAATTGATTTTTTATCTCCTCATCCAGTTTTTGCAAACAGAAGAATGAACAGTTTCTGCAAAAATCAGTTAAACAGATGTTTAAGAAGAAATGGCAAGGGGGAACGAAAAACAAGTCTTGAATCTCCCAAAACCAAAAACATTGCAGCAAGTCTAAATGACTGTTCAGACCACCTTATTACCCCCTCCTACCCTGGCCCTTGTTTTCTTCCAGAAATTCTGAATCTCAATTTTTCCTTTAGCAACAGGTTGCTTTAGACAAATGGGTTATGAAAGTCATTCATCAAGTTTACAGATGGCAGTTGAGGAAATTGCTTCTTTTCAGGGGGTCTTTCCTCATCCTCCAGATCAGACTGTCTTGTGTCCACCTGTTCTTCACATGCTCTCCCAAGGAGTGATAGAACCAGTTACTTCTTCCCAGGTGAGGAAGGGTTTTTATTCAAGGATGTCCCTAATGCCAAAGAAAGAATCTGCGTGGAGACCAGTTCTGGATCTTTCTTGCCTTAACCTTTTTGTGGTAGTGCCCAAATTCAAAATAATGTCATTTCACAACCTGTTACCCTTTTTTAATATAAACACCTTTATTGGATTATAACTTGTAACATAGGCACATTTACATTTATGTAAAAGTAATAAAACTGTCTTCTTCTTTCGGCTGCTCCCATTAGAGGTCGCCACAGCGGATCATCTGTTTCCATTTCTTCCTGTCCTCTGCATCTTGCTCTGTCACACCAAACACCTGCATGTCCCCTCTCACCACATCCATGAACCTTATCTTAGGCCTTCCTCTTTTCCTGTTACCTGGCAGCTTCATCCTTAGCGTCTTTTTCCCAATATACTCTGTATCCCTCTTCAGCACATGTCTAAACCAATGTAATCTTGCTTCTCTGGCTTTATCTCCAAACCTTCCAACCTGGGCTGACCCTCTAATATACTTTTTCCTAATCCTGTCCACCCTCGTCACACCCAGTGCAAATATTAACATCTTTAACTCTACCACGTCCAGCTCTGACTCCTGCCTTTTTGTCAATGCCACTGTCTCCAACCCATATAACATAGCTGGTCTCACTAACCTCTTGTAGACCTTCCCTTTCACTCTTACTGGTACTTGTCTGTCACAAATCACTTCTGACACTCTTCTCCACCCAGTCCATCCTGCCTGTACTCTCTTCACCTCTCTTCCACACTCACCATTACTCTGAACTGCTGATCCCAAGTATTTAAACTCATCCACCTTTGCCACCTCTTCTCCCTGCATCCTCACCATTCCTCTGTCCTCCCTCTCATTTACATACACATATTCTGTCTTAGTCCTGCTGACCTTAATTCCTCTTCTCTCTAGAGCATATGTCCACTTCTCCAGGGTCTCCTCCACCTGTTCCCTACTCTCACTACAGATCACAATGTCATCTGCAAACATCATAGTCCATGGGGACTCCTGTCTGATCTCGTCTGTCAATCTGTCCATCACCATTGCAAATAAGAAAGGGCTCAGCGCTGATCCTTGATGTAATCCCACCTCCACCTTCAACGCATCCGTCACTCCCCCCACAGACTTCACCACTGTCACACTACCCTCATACATATCCTGTACCACTCTTACATACTTCTCTGACACTCCCGACTTCTTCATACAATACCACAAGTCCTCTCTAGGCACCCTGTAATAAGCTTTCTCTAAGTCCACAAAGACACAATGCAACTCTTTCTGACCTTCTTTGTACTTCTCTATCAACACTCTCAGAGCAAACATTGCATCTGTAGTGCTCTTTCCTGGCATGAAACCATACTGCTGATCACTAATCATCACCTCCCTTCTTAACCTAGTCTCCACTACTCTTTCCCATAACTTCATGCTGTGACTGATCAGTTTAATCCCTCTGTGGTTATTACAGATCTGCACATCACCCTTATTCTTAAAAATTGGTACCAAAACACTTTTTCTCCATTCCTCATGCATCCTCTCACTTTCCAAGATTTTATTAAACAATCAAGTTAAAAACTCCACTGCTATTTCAACTAAACATCTCCATGCTTCCACAGGTATGTCATCTGGACCATTTCCATTCTTCATCCTCTTCATAGCTATCCTTACTTCCTCCTTGCTAATCCACTGCACTTCGTGATCCACTATCCGCACATCATCCAACCTTCTGTCCCTCTTGTTCCCTTCATTCTTCAGCCCCTCAAAGCACTCCTTCCATCTGCTCAACACACTCTCCTCGCTTGTGAGTGCGTTTCCCTCATTATCCTTTATCACCCTTACCTGCTGCACATCTTTACTAGCTCGGTCCTTCTGTCTAGCTGGTCCTTTTCTCCCTCCTTAGTGTCCAGCCTTTCATGCAACTCTTCATATGCCTTATCCTTAGCCTTCGCCACCTCTCTCTTTGCCATGCACCTCATCTCTTTATACTCCTGTCTACTTTCTTCATCTCTCTGACAATCCCACTTCTTCTTCACCAACCTCTTTCTCTGTATACTCTCCTGTACTTTCTCATTCCACCACCAGGTCTCCTTGTCCTCCTTCCTCTTTCCAGATCACCAAGCACCTTTCTAGCCATCTCCCTTACTAGCTCTGCTGTAGTTACCCAGCTATTCGGTAACTCTTCACTGCCACCCAGTGCCTGTCTTAACTCTTCCCTGAACTCAACCTCCCAATTACCCTTTTTCAGTTTCCACCATTTGATCCTTGGTGCTGCCGTCACACTCATCCTCCTCCTCTTGATCACCAGTGTCATCCTACAAACCACCATCCTATGCTGCCTAACTACACTTTCCCCTGCCACCACTTTACAATCTCCAATCTCCTTCAGACTGGCCCTTCTACATAAAATATAATCCACCTGTGTGCATCTCCCTCCACTCTTGTATGTCACCCTATGCTCCTTCCTCTTGGTAAAATACATATTCACCACAGTCATGTCCATCCTTTTCGCAAAATCCACTACCATCTGCATTCCATTGCTTGACACCATACCTACCCATCACTTCCTCATCCCCTCTGTTCCCTTCACCAACAAACTGTATTAAATTAAAATAAACAAACATTATTCCTGCCCCCTTTTTTAAACAAGAAACATCTTTATTAAACAGTCACTTATGGCATAAGCAGTCATACATTTATGCAAATGCAAACAAACCACACCAACACAATCGTAGTTGCAAGCATTTTATATCGCAAACCATGCTGACACACTCCCAGTTGCAAATATTATACATCACTTACAATCTACCTACCCAGTCATTTTCAGTCAAGCATTACATAGCCCAAGTCCTGCTTTCTTTTAAACCTCATTCCTCCCCGTATGTATTGTTCTCACAATTCACATTTTTTTTTTATGTAGTTTTCTCCTGCCTTTTTCTAAAGATCTCTAATCCACTTTTATCTCTTACTATATTCACTATTAGTATAGTTGGTTTAGATTTTGATTTCCCATTTCTAGTAATTGATTTTTGGCAACCTCCATTATTAGAGACAGAAAGGCCTTAATGTGTCTAGGCAACTCGATTCTGTATCATAGCTCAGAAAAATCATGTCCATCGACACACCAATCTGCCCACCCCAATAATGCACCCCGCAGGAAATCCTTAAAGTCTGCTAACTCACTGCTTTTCCAGATAATATGTTCCCAATACCTCTTTCTTCCCTGTCACACCTCCAACATTTGCTAGCTACCCAAGGAAAAATTCTCGTTAGTGTACTTGGTGTATAAAAATATCTATGTAAACATTTCCAAGCAAAACTCCTAAATCGTCTAGATTTTGTTGCATATTTGTGAGACGTACAAATATCATTCCATTTTTTCTTAGTGAAATAATTGCTTATCTAGTCTGTTTTCCCAATCCTTTCTAACCTCCTGTGATTGATTCTTACAGTTATCATCCAATATTTTATATGCTCTACTAATTTCTTTTTTAATGGCAGCTTCTGTTCTAGATTCTAGTAAACACTCTACCTGTGCTGGTCTTTGGTTTAGGACCCCCTATTTATTTCTCTTTGACTATACTCTGATATTAGTCCTTGATAGGGAAGGCAATCTCTAACCTGCAGTTCAGATAAATTCTTGTCATCTTCCTATTCTGTCATCTTCCCCTGTCTAGTTATTTGCTCCCAATACATTGGTTCCTTTGCCAGTTTTTTTCCAATGAATTCCAGCACTCTCTTGCCTATTGTCTGTATCCCTAATTGCAGTCATCCCTATCGGCAGAATTTCCTTTCTTCATTCCTGTGTTGGCTTAGTTCTTAGAATACTTTCTGCTACTTTAGGTATGTAATATTCTGTATGATTATTGTTGTTCTCCTTGAAGGCCTGCAACCAAAATCCTAGTATCTCCTTGTTTCTTGAGCTTCCTCCCTGTTTTCAACATCATCCCTTTTCACTCTGAATTCTAATTTTCTGTTTGTGCTATGTATAGGAGCCTTGACTGTGTAGCTGTGAAATACCCCTTCAAATTGGGTAATCCCAATCTGCCCTGTTCTACTGGAAGAATCAACTTACCCACTTGACTCTTGTCGTCTTCCCCTCACAGATGAAGTCCTTCTGCTCTTTATTGCTATCTACAACGTCTCCTCTGATTGATGAAAATATGCTGCCTAACCTGAGTGCAAGACTAAAGAGACTAAAAACATTTTGAATGCTTGTATCTTGCTATCCATATTCGTATAACAAAGCTTCCATTTTCTCAGTTTCTGTATTATCTTTTGTTTAGTCTCTTCCCACATATCCTTAGCTACCACATCAGAATCATTTTTAATCCATACTCCTAACTACTTAATTTTATCGTGTCACAAGATTTTGTTCCTAGGATATCAGCTAGACACTTCAGTTCAAAGAGATTTTCTTAAGACAGAAAAAATATATCTTAGAGAAAGCTAAGGTTTTCAACTCAGACTTCTGTCACTGTGAGGGTTATACCTTAGGATTTTGGTGTCATGGCATCTATGATTCCAATGATAATCACTAGCAAGACTCAAAATGAGAAAGATACAGTGCTATCTGTAATTTATTTGGTCCCAGCATCAACACCCTTATATCTTTTCAAATCCCAGTGCTGGGGCTTTCAATAGAGAGATCTTTTGGTGGAGAAAATCAATATCCTTAAATCTAAGTCTCCCCCACTTCTTCCCTGCTCCAAAATGGTCATTTGATGTTTTAGACTTTTCTTGGGGAGCACTTTCAGGAGGGATAAAAGTGCAGGGGATGTGAAACAGCTGGAACAGATGCAAGCATATAATTATTAAGGACATGCTAGCCCTGATCAAGGGACCTCTACAAGTAGTTACAGACGATACTACAATCGTGGTACATCAATAAGCAAGGGGGAAACAAGTCATGCCCCCTTTACTGTCTATCCATGTTAGCTTGTGATATAGCTTCACAGAGTAAAATTGTATGGCAGACAAGCTGAGCAGGACTAGGGCAGACCTCCATGAATGAAAACTAGATCAGAAGATCTTCTAAGATTTGATCCATGTGTACGGTGTTCCTTGAGCAGACCTCTTTGCCTCCTTTCTTTACAATTAATTGTTGAGATTTTGTATAAGAATGCAAGAAGGCCTTGAAGACATGCACTTTTTCTTTTCATTTCCTTAGACAGGAATGTTTCTGTATGCTTTTCTACCCTCTCCATTAATATCCAAGGCACTTCAGAAGGAATCCCACAAGATAATTGCAGTGACTCCCTTCTGACCTAGGCAACCAATAGTTCTCCCTTACATTAGAATGGCCAGGGGCAATTATCACAAGCTTCCTTACAGACTGGATCTACTCATACTGGAACAGTGGTATTTGATACACCCTGACATCAGTCATCTCCAGTTGACTGCCTGGATGATTCTTTTTAGGTATCTGCTTGCTGAAGACATGCAGCAGGTACTAATGGAGGCAAGAAAGCTTGCTACTAGAAAATCATATATTAGCAAATGGAAGATGTTTTCTAGTTGGTGCCAGCAGCACAACCATCACTCATTCAGGGCTATTTTGTGTGAGTTACTAACATATGGCCTTTCTTATTCCTCTCTCAGGGTTAATTTAGCGACCATTTTAGCACGTCTTCCAATGGATCTTCCTCTTTCAATGCAGTCTCATGTCAAAATGACCTTTAAAGGTGTTTTGCATAAGATGCCTCCAAGAAAACTGGTGGCCCCTTCTTGGGGTCTTAATTTTGCGTTAGAGAAGCTAACACTTGTACCATTTGAACCAGGTAATCTGGCTGACTTGAGGTTCTTAAGTTGGAAAACAGTATTACTGATTGCTCTGACCAATGCAAGAAGGGTATCGGAATTTCAAAGTATTTTAGTGGTGTCAGTCCTATCTTATTTTCCACAGGGACAGGGTTTCTTTGAAAGCTAATTCTTCTTTCATGCCTAAAGTGGTATCCAAGTTTACTTTAAGCCAGACTATCCATCTCCCCATTTTCTTTCCTGAACCTAAAAATGAGGTGGGTAGAATTCTTCATATTTTGGATGTCCACAGACAGCTCAGGTTCTATCCTGACAGAACAAAATCTTTCAGATATTTGGATCAGTTGTTCATTTCTTTGAAGGTAAGAAGGGACAACACATGTCAAAATAGACCATTTCCAAATGGTTCTCTGAGGCTGTTATCCTTTGTTATATTCATCATAACAAAACTATTCTAGGCAGGATCAAGGCCGACTCTGCCAGGGCCTTGGCTTCATCTATGGCTTTTTGGAAAGAGTTGGATTATAGAAGTATTCTCAAAGCTGCTACTTAGTCCTCAATGCATACTTTTACAAAGCACTATAAGCTGGATTCCTTCTCTAGATCCAGATCAAGATTTGCAGGACTATTCTCCAGGGAATGCTGGACTCTTCTCCAGCCACATCCCAAATGTTGTTAGCTAAGGTAATCTACCCATATAGCTAAGGCTACTGCAGCAGTGTTTAGTATGAAGATTGTTGTACAGTTGTACAAGTTTAACTTACCATAACAGTAGAAGTTAGAAAGATCACTGCTGCAATAGCCACTTCCTCTCTCCATTGCCCTTTTTTTTGGTATAATTTTTATGCTTGGTTGTGGAAATTTTTTTGTTCCTAGCATTGTCCATTTCAGGTCTCATCCTCCCTCTCTCTGTTGGCAGGAAAGCTGTGAAGGGCTTTGCGCCAAAACTGGTCTTTTATTCTGATCAGCTTGAGCTTCCTGACAGTTTGGAAGCTGGCTAACTGTTCTATCCTTGGTAGGATGTAACCCATATAGCTAAGGTTACTGCAGCTGTGATCATTCGAACATCTAACAACTAACTAGTATATGCTTTCTAGTTTTCTTGGCATTATTTGACTACCTGCTAGACAATTCACTTGTTTTTGTTGCACATTGGCAGCCCCCCCCCCCGAAAAAGGCAAACAAAAAAAAAATACTTGTTCCTAATCACCAGGCTTTCCATGTACATTTATTTAACCTGTAGCTGCCAGTGTTTACAAAGGTGTTATGTTATGAGTGTGCTGTGATTTGGGCATTTTCAAATTAGGTGTTGCACCACTGAAACCTAATGCAGTGAATTAGAGAGACTTTGGTGTTACCAAGTTCATCATGTCATTTAAAACATATTTATGTATTTTTTATTTTTAGAATCTGTACCTTTTTGATTATGAACTTGAATTAATTTCTGTTTGGCAACTCAAGCCCATATTGTATTGTAAATTGTATGTTGTTACATTTATACTGATTTTATTGCAGTATGTCTATATTTAGGAATATAGTAGCTAATCTATACTTTAGTGTTCAGAGCCATGAACATATGCATATTGTACTGGCCTTGTCATTCACAAAAACTGTCACACTAGTTATTTACATATTTGATTAGTCTTTTTTTTTACTTGATGACTTTAAAGTCATAGTCCATAGCACATTGACTATGCCAGTTGATAATTTCTTTTATGGTCACTTATACTGTTAAACAAAGTTCTAAGCGTGTAATGTAATATAGTATGTCTACATATTCCAGAAAAGCAGTACACTGTACTGCCCCTGTGTCATAACCCCCAAAATGTAATATATTGATTTTTTTAGTATTTCAATAAGTGTTAAATATCAAGCTTCCTTTCACTTTGAGGTAATGTAACCACACAATTATGTTATTGCATTTTTTGGGACTGTGGCAGTAAGGTCCTTGTGTTAGCACTGCAAGAAGAAAAGGCTCCCTACATAAACAGTTCTTTAAATTACACTTTCCTGTCATAGTATTCCACAGCAAAATAGATTGTGGTACTTATAAGGTATATTATTTAGTGATATTATTTAGTGATATGTTGCTGCACTACATTTTCAATAAACTTCCAGTTAAACTTTAACTCTGATATTTACATGATGTATGGTGTATACTGTATGGACCACTGTTATAGTAATTACATTGGGGAACTCCTCTACAGGCAAGGTCGAGGATGGCCATATTTACAGAGCTAGTTACCCTTCCTTAGCTAGACCATGTCTCTTTCACATTAGATGCAGCAAGATTTTAGAGTAAAGCCTGAAGTATGACCGATCATCTTCAGATCTTCTTGCTGTGTACATATGTGTTATACAAGGTATTTGAGTAGTCTGTCGAGCTAGGTTATGAAAATCCTAAATTTTGCATCTGTGGGATAAGTAACCCTGTTGGGGAATTTCCCTTATACTTTTATAGCGACTATAATGCATGTTGTACTAGACTTCTGATATTGCTGGGTCTTTTGCCTTTGCTAGTGCAGACATCTCTTTAGCTTCTCTCTCTCTGGTAGAGACATTGGGCATACCACTTTGTCTGCAGGTGATAGATTTTTTTTGAAAAAAAGACACAAGAAGTGGGTGTACCACCTGGGCTTAGTTCACAACATCACTGCCTTAAATCTACTAGAAATTTAGGGCCAAGACCTGTTTTACACAAGAAATGCTATCTAGGTCTGCTTCAACAGAAGGAAACTTGCTGTTTTGTATCCTAAACCCACTGTGTTCTCAGAAATCAGACGGACATACTGTCCAAAGATGGGAGAATTGGAAGGAGAAGCAAAAGGAGGCCAGAGAGATGGGCAAGTGCACAGAGTATTCTCAGTTCAAGACATTAGTTATATGGAGGCAAGGGTGGCTCGTGCTATAGGACTGCAGCCCTCCCACCTGTAAAATGGGTCTCCTACCTGTGGAATGCATAAATTAAAGTCCCCAGTCCCCCCACTGTAGAACATATAAAAATTAAAAAATATCTCGGACTCCGTGCATGCGTGCTTAGTTTCCTGACTGCTGTGTTAGGCAGACCAGAACTCCAAGCACGCATGCTCAGGCATTCCTGAGCTCCAGACTGCTCAGTTAGGCAGTCCGGATAGGGAAGGCAGGAGACTCCGCCCTTCCAACCCAGAGATCTGTGCAGTGATGACCGCACAAACCGGAAGGTCACCGGACTGCATCGCCCGCAGGCTGGACCAATAAGAGGAGGCTCCAGCCTCCTCATATCTCACGGGAGACCACAGCATGTGCGGGCTAGTATGGAGGACCGATCAGGCTGCTGCAGAGTACAGAATCGCACGGGCCAGTATGGAGGATAGATGGTGTGTGTGTGTGTGTGTGTGTGTGTGTGTGTGTGTGTGTGTGTGTGTGTGTGTGTGTGTGTGTGTGTGTGTGAGATGCCCCAGTTGCTTCATGGTAGTGGGTAGAGAATAAGACTTGAACCCTGTACCTTGGGCCCAAGTGACAAGAGCCTGAATTCCCTACCCACTACCATTTCTAAAACATTTGCAGATTTTTGCCTCATATTTGTTCTGTTCCTCATAAAATCTGTGGTTTCTGTATTTTTGTTACTTAAAGCAGACAGTAGTGCAGTAGTAGCAGTGTTGCCTGACAGCTATGGGTTGTCTGGTTTGATTCTTGGCTGGGGTGCATTCTGTGTGGAGTCTGCATGTCCTCCCTGTGTTTGTGTGGGTTTGCTCTGGTGTCCTCAGTGGATATTTGTCCCTATTTTTTGGACTGTATTCCCCCATTATTGGCTTCATCCAGATTTTTTGTGCCAAGGTTGAGAGCTGTGGTGATAACTGAACTCACTGAATATGTTTGGGGGCTGTATTCCCCCATTATTGGCTTTGTTCAGGTGTTTTGTGCTAAGATGTTGACAGCTATGGTGAGAACTGAATTCACTAAATGGTAGCCATTTAAGTTTCAGTCTTGCTTTCTTTCATAAAAATAGATAATTTGGCATAGTGGTATGCTTCAATGGCCATTTTGCACAGGGACCTGGGTTCAATACTTGGCAGTGAAATGTATGGTGGTAACACAGCATTTTATTCTAGCAACTTTCCAACATTATACAAGCAATGTTTAAAATGTGTCCCTGTTTTATGGGCTTTTGTTCCCCCCCAAATAAATTTTGGCTTTGTCCAGATTTCTTGAGCTGCAAAGTTCAGAGATACAGCTGAGTGTCGAGTAGATTTTACAAGGAGCTGAAAGCTGCAGGGGAACAAACATTTAGTGCTGCTTATGCTGAGTCTGCTTACATTGTAAATAGCACAACAGGTAGTGTACTTGCTTTTGATGTAGGAGGCTGTAGGTTCTACTCCCACAGTAGGTAGATCCATTGCTGATACTGTACTCTGTTGTAAAGGGGATGGATGCTGCAGTCCTCTTTGGTGAAGCTACCTAGTAACTATGAACCTGTTTTCGGTTTGCCATCCATTCCCTATTACGATATTACTAGCATTATAATTTTTTTAATGCAACATAAGCAATTTATTCCTCAAGGGCAACAGGCACTTTATTTGTAGATGAAACAATGACATATAAAGTTGTTTGCTAGCAGTAACCTCTTCATTAGTTAACAGATTTCTTTAATGTGGAATTATTTAGATGGCTTTTACTTCTTCAGAGATCGTGCATATTTACTGATACTGGTGGACTGTTGAAGTCTGAGTAAACTTTTATGATGGAAATGTTCTGAATTGGGCAGTTTTGTCATTATTGGTGTATGCATTTTGCTTCATTGTTTTCTGGAAAAATGTTCAAAACAATACATTTAAAATGCCCTCTAACAACTGTACTGTATTGCATAAGGAATATCATTTAATACAGTCAGGAAGGTGTATCAAAGAGCATGTGTATGTTTCGTGTTCAAGGGTCCTATGATTTGAAAACAGCCCAAAATTAATCTTTAATCGGCCACTGGCAAAATGTATTTTCTTTGAATGTGGGTTTCAATGCAGTTTCAATGAATGTGAGTTTCAAGGGCAGAGAAGTTTTAATGCCAAGTCTGTTTTCATTGTGAGACTGCATTGCTTTGTTTAGCAGATATCTATTAGGGTTTATACTGTAAAATATAAAATAAAACGTTCAAATGAAATCCATATCATCGCAGAAGTAAAGCGGTATGCACATTACAGTTTTCATGGCAAATGGGGTGAAATAACCAAGGAATGGGACATTGGAATGGCTGCAGGGGAGACGCTCCATTCGACCATGATTTTATGAGGGGGGGAAGGGCAGCAAACTCAGACAGCCCCGGCTGAACTATACCTCTCAACTGTCCAGAATTTTGCAGAATGAATAGATTTTTGCTTCTTATTTTTGGTTTGTTCCTCATAAAATTTGTGGTTTTCTGCCAAATCCTTTAGGAATTAAGTCAGTAAATAATGATAGACATTGAGTTTCAGACGTCATAACCTTCAGAAAAATGCATGCTAAAGCAAGACCTGTTATTCTGTCAACTGTCTTAAGTTTATACAAGAGCAATTTTTAGTACTGTTTGCATGTTCCCCCAATATATTTGGCCTTGTCCAGATTTCCTGCATTAAGAGGTTGAGAGGTATGTGCAAATAAATCGCTTTATAGAATTAGGAATATCCAAACCTCTCAACTGTCCCCAATTTTGGCTCAAAATGTTGCTCTCCCCCTAATAATCCCTCTGCAAAATGGCAATTTTGGAAGAAAACGTGGAGGGTTTGCAATTATAAATAACTGTAATGATCAGAGTTATAGATTACTTTTATTTCAGAAATGCATGTAGATGATCTTATTTTGTCAGCTGCTCAAGTTAACAGGACTAATTTTAAAAAAAAGTGTGCCTTCTTTGACAGGTTCCCAGCTGTATTGTTTGGCAATTTTATATTTTTGCATAACATTTTTGGTCTGTTTTTCATAAAATTGTGGTTTTCTGGCAAATTAGTAGCAAATCATTAAAGACTGAAGTTAGAAAATAATGGCAGACATTTGAGTTTCAGATTTCATACCTTCAAAAATTCATACTAATGCAAGACCTACTACTATTCTATTATCTTTCTAAGTTTATAAGAGCAATATTTAAACATTGTCTTTATTTTTGGGCCTGTGTCCCACTTCTATGTATGGCTTTGTCCAGATTTCTTCCTCTGTGGTTGAGAGGTATGAGTGTCAGAGCCATCACTGTCAGCCAGAGACATTTCAAACTGTGACCTACTTGTTGCACCCCACTCCCCATTGTAGTGGCTCTGGATGCATCCAAGCAAGGCAAGGAGCAGTTATGCAGTGTAAGTGTGCAGAGTATTCCCCCATCCAAGATAGACCACAAGTACGACCGTGGCTTTTCATCTGTCCTTGATTTTGCAGAATGTTCTGGTTTTCTGTCATATTTTTATACTGTTGATTTATGTTTCTTATTATTCAGAAAATGCATGCTGTTGCAGTGCCCTGTTGCTCTGTATTAAAGTAGCATTGCTTTATTGACCATCAAGTAAGCTTGTTGGAGATTGTAAGATGCAAGTAAGCTTTAATAAGCATACTGTTAAAGAATTACCAACATTGAAAGCCTTTTGCCATGCAGAGAATATTTACATAACTAGATAACGTACAAGCCTTGGGTATTGAAATGCGTATGACAGTATTTGAAATAAAGGACAGGATTACAGTATTTTCAGAAGCTCATTACATTTGTTGGAGACTTGCAGTTATCTTTGCAGGCTTTACCTGTAAACTAAACAGAATGCCAATCTATCATGTGTGGTCCTTAACTTGTGCAGTAATCCTTTAAGAAATTTATCTTGAGCTTGTTTCTTGTTCGCTGTTCATTTTTTACTTTGATCATGTGTTCCCCATTAAACAAGTAGATAGTTGTTGTCAGACAGCAGGTCCTTTTTGGATAAGAAACATTTTTACAAGTGAGGGTATCACAGAGATTGCTACTTTCAGCATGTTACTTGGTAATTTTATAAAGCTGAATATAAATTATAATTAGAACTGCAGTGCAAGGAGAAGTGGTTTGAGCTGAGTGCTACTTGCTTTATTTTATACTCTATTTTGACTGGCATTCCAGTAATGTATTTAAAAAGCAATTTATTTTTTCATGCCTCACAACCTTTATGTTTCCATCTAGATATTAAGTAAGTTGTCATGTAGCCAATGCATTGAAATATTTTTTTCTTCTACACTTCATTTTGTCTTGATTGGACTCTCGTAATGACAGTTTGGCACCCAGGGCAGCGTATTTAATTAAAGTTCCATTTGTTGTGGTTTTGAGCATAGCTCCACCCCTTTCTAGTTGGTCACACCCCTTCCCATTGTCCCCACCCATTCAGCTGTCTCCTGCAGCCCCCCTATAATTTGAAGTCACCAGCCGCCACTGCATGGAGATACTCCAATCAGCTGTGTACCTAACATCTTCCTTGATGGAGGACTCTGGCAATGTCCCTTGGAAGGCCATCATGCCTACTGCTGATTGTATGTCTCACTGGGCCAAAATGTTATTTGAACTTACTTGAGAGGATGAGGATTTGTCGTCCTAGGAGTGTTGTCTGCTGATCAAGCAGGGGCAGGGCAGTTTGTCTGTGCTTACTGTGAAGAAGGTCTGTCCAGCTGCTGATGAACCAGATCTTAGGCACCCCCCCCCCAATCTCCAAAAATAAGAGCCTTTTTGAAACTCAGAGCTCTGCCACACAATGGCTGTCCCTTGACAGTGCCCCAGACCACAGCTTACAGCTCGGTCCAGAGAAGCCATCTGTTTCTGGCATCAGTCTTTTATAGAGAAGTAAAGAAAGAGACCTTACCAGAGAGACTAACTCTGAAGATTTTAGAGAGGAGGAGAGTACCTTAACTGTGCATCTCTGCTATCTTCTCCTTTAGCTTTTACTACAGATAGTGTGGACACCTTGTCCTCTGACTCGCCCGTAGAGAAGCTAACATTTGAGGATACTCTTTCTCTCATGAGAGAGCATTTCCAAAGACAGGCTGAGAGGGTCTTTGGTTCTCAGAAGGGAGTTTTACTACATTAAACTTTTTGCCATTCCTCCAGTTCAGGAAGGCTCTGGGTCCTTTTGAAACAAATTCCTTGGAGCCACACTCCTAAGCCCATGTCTGCAAGGAATCTTACCAGTTTTACAGGGTACAGTCTCCACATCAGTTCCTTTATAACATTCCTGTTGCAGACCCAGGCAGATGTCCTTGGAGTCTATTAACAGAACTGGACTGGCTCTAGGTCATAACACACACACTAAAGAACAGGAAGAGTGGACTCTTCAGCAGTCCTGGCTTCCTGTGTTATCAACTGCCAGACCCACATTCTGAAATTCCAAGTGCATATCTTGAGATAACTACTGGAATGATGCAGGGAAGAGAAGAATTGCTCCATGACAGCTGCCTTTGTTCAGCAAGCTAAGATACCCATTCAAGTACAGAAACTTGGCATTAAATGTGGGTATGATACAGTGGCTGCATCCTCTATGGCTGCTGCTGTTTTTGGATTAGTCTTTAGAAGTCAGTTTTGGCTGAGGATGCAGTCCCTGTCCTACGATATCATAGAGGATTATTCAGTCCTCATTTGGATAGAGGTTGTCTCATTGGTCCCCAGGCTTACAAGGTGTTTAAAAAGCTGCAGGACAAAGGTAAGACAAAGTAGACTGTAAAACATATGTTCCACCTCCCCTCCTTTACCTAAATACATCAGGAATTACCCATCCAAACAGGTTGCTTTCTGTTGAAGGTAAATAATAGGAAAACATCCCGGGGTAGAAAAGCTTTTCAGAAAATAAAGTGGCAGCAAGGACATAGGGAGGCAAGGGAGCCAACAAGGCTATTCTGCCCCAGGAAGTAACAGGCTACATGGGAGAAGACTGCAGTTGTACCTGAGAAATATGTGAGTTCAGCCACTCCAGCCCTTCAAGACCATAATTCCTACATTACATTATATAAAGAGGGAAGTTGGGTAGTTAATCTACCAAGTCAGTATCATTAAGGGTATAACATTAAGGCATATCACCTCACATTAGACCTTACCATGTATGTTTCGGAGCAGGTCAATGGGGGTCCCTATTAGATCCACAAAAAGGTTAAAGATCGGATGGTCTAGTGATCAAAAATGCCGTTCTTCAAAATAATTATTGTGGGGGGCTGTGCCCCCCCTGCTAATTATATATACCAACTCCGAGATCGCACTACAGTGAGGAAAGGGCAAATTTTACAATCTTCACTGTACTGTGATCTCACGATACAGATTCCGAAGAACGGCATTTTCGATTTCTAAACCGTTTGATCTTTAGCCTTTTTGTTGATCTAATACGGACCCATGTATGGGGACAGACCTTGGATCTGAGAATACAGGGTACCTGAAAGACGGAGGAATGTACGCTTCACATAAACACAAAGGGCATGCTTGCAGTTTGCTATGCTCTTGAGTCAGAGCACATTGGAGATATAACTTGAATGTAGTGATGGATAAAACCAGCATCATGTGGTGCATCAACAGAAAGGAAGATAACTATTCTTACGATCAACACATGCTGGTGATGCAGATCTACAAATTGGCACTGTTCTTCAGTCTCCAGTTATCAGCCATCTGCATAACTTTAGAAGACAACTTCATGGCTGATCAGTTGAGCAGGACCTAAGAAACTGGCAAAAAAAAAAAAAAAAAAACAATAATTAGAAAATATAAATCTAAACCAACCATAACTGAAATATTGAATATTGTATATGAGCTAAAGGAACTGGTGGTGGGAACTTTAGAAAAGAAAAGGAGCAAATTGTATAGAAAAAATGGAATTTGTGGGAACAATACATTCAAAATAATATTCACGAGGAAGAAATTTATGTAATGTTAGAGTAAATAAAAATGTTATGGTTTATTTTCTCTTCTATTACTGTATGTGTATGTCACTTTTTAAAAACCTCATGTTTAATAAAGGTGCTCAGAAAAAAAAAACTTCCACGAACAGATGCTCAACAGATGTCTTTCTGTCACTACTTATCAGATATGGTGTGCTAGAAACAGACCTTTTTGTTTCTGTGAACAACAATTAAAGAAATCCTGCTCCTGAACAAGTAATACAAAGTATAATAAAGCTTGAGCAGTGGGTCTGTACCTGTATTCTTTCGCTTCCATTGCTACCCAGTACAACACAAAGCAGAAAAATCTGTCCTGCTGGTGTCAAAGGAGAGACCTGCACCCTAATGAAGAGGATGTGCTCACAGTAATACAGTAGCTGTCTGGGCCACTTTCTCTGCTGGTTTAAAACATTTTACCATAAAGCCATTTCAGACTGCCTACCTTTGGATCCCTTCCTGATTTTTAAGACCACAGATCAAACAGTTCCTAAAGGGCATCCTACATGCCACTCCTCCGAGGCAGACTCTAGCTCCAGCTTATGACCTTGATTTTATGTTGGAAAAACTAACTGTAGCCTCTTCTGAGCAGGATGCATTGATGTATTATCAAATTTCTCTACTGGAAAACAGTTTTCATGTTAGCAATTCCTTTGGCTAGCAGAGTATCAGATTTGCAAGCCATCATTTGTAAAATAACTTTTTCTCACCTTTCACTAGAACGGGGTATCTTTCTGTTAGGAGAAAAAGTTTTAAAAACATACTGTTATTTGTCTTTTTCCTGTTCTTGCAAAGTGAACATGTTATTTGTTGGGATATGCCTATCAAAGATGGGCCTCATCTGTGAACAAATGCAGCATTGCTTATGAACCTGAATGATATCTGTTTTCTGCATTTCAGAATTAAGAGATTTGGTTATACCTTAGTAAAGCCTGGGATAAGGACGCACGGCCAAGTAAGAGTTAATTTACTGAGGCAGGCTGTGTGTCCTGGAAAATTTGAGCTACCGTTGTTGAATTGAACATTCTGTACTTCTTGAACATTCTGTACTAGCTGTGGTTTGAGGTAAATTGTGATAAACATGTTTATCCTATATGTTTTTCATAGCCAACTGACAACGGTCAGAAATGTAGCAAAAAGTTGTCTTGCTTGCAGTATAAAAGTTGATGTCAGTAAACAAGTTGATCAGATCAGTCCAGACCTTACATCTTGGCCAACATGTTGTGTAATCTGGTTAACAGTTAATAAAGGAAAATTCATCACCTGAGGCAGATGCGACTCGTTTGAATTTTTTCTTCTGACATTTTGGTCCTTTGGACCGGAAACCTCTACAAAGATACGGATCAGACCGACAGAGAGACCGAAAAACCTGTGCAGGTGAGGGTTTCTCATCTTAAGATTCCCTCAACTGAAAGCCCTCCGACTTATTTGTCGTTGAAAGGAGGCCAGCCACTCTCTGATCCCTATCTGAGGGACGGTTTCTGAACGAAAAGGGGAAACTGAGTCTCATCTGGTTCAGGTAGGATGAAAAATAAATTTCTTTTAATTTAATTTAATCTTGTCGACAAGGTTTTATTTTTAGTTAAGGATGGGTAGGATTACTTGTTAAGATTATTTTGTTAGGGTCACCCATTATAGTCCCATTTTATGATAAGCCCTGTAAAGTACAGTCCTAAATATCTAGGGAAAAAAAAAAGGGAAAGTAAAATAAGAAATCTAGGGGAAACATGGGTTCGAGTTGCTTCAAGTGTGAGAGTGATGCCTGTTTAAATGTTGATGCTAAGTATATGAAAGGTTTAAACAAAAATAATGTTACATTTTTGAAAAAGTGGAAGTCGAGATATGATTTTGATGGTATGCTGAATAAGAATGTCTGTGCAAAATTGGTTAGAGATTTGAAAAGAGATGTGGGAACTAGAACTAAAAAACAAAGACAGTTGGGATTTCCCCAAGCACAAAAATGGTTAGAAGAGGCAAATAAACGAGCTATAAAAGAAAAACAGTGCCAGGAAATAGAAAAATAAATCAAAAGGGATCACTGGTGCCAAGTGGAAAAGTAGCTTTATTTTTAGATAAGGAGGATGAGCATACAGTTTGTGCGGTACAAAGGCAGGCAACTGCCCCACCGTATGGGGAAATTACTGCTGCTGTACCGGCAGAACCTCCTCAATATCAGTCTGAAGATGTGGGATCTGTACAGCAGGGTGGGTTATTGGCTGCTCAAGGAAACGTTGTGACCCCTCCAATTTACCCGCAAATTCCCGTAGTACCCAAGGTTGCTTTGCAACAGGTAGACCAACCTACGCAGTTAAGGTCGGGACCAGCAGGGCAAGGACGTTGGGCCATTAAACTTTCTGACCACTCAGAAGCCCTTCCCTTAATACAAGTTGCAAACCCACAAGCAGGGGATGTTGGACAAGAGCCAACTATTTTAGTTTATCGTCCCTGGGCTAGAGAGGATATAAAACAAGCTACGGATGGTATTCCTCATCCCAAGGTTAATTTTCAAAAGTTTTCTGAGGACATAGTTGGTATGCGTTTAAGTTATCATCTAAATGGTTTAGAAGTAGAACAAGTAGTGCGACAAATCCTGAGTCCAGATTGGCACTTATTTTTTGGTACTTGGACATGTAAGGCAGATGACGGCACTACATTAAAGCATAATTCTGTGGTTTTAGACACGCGAGTCACTGATCTGTTGAAGAGAATTTCTGATAAATGGCGTCCAAGAGCAGATTGGACAGTAATAAATCAGTGCATCCAAAATGATGATGAATCTGCAGATCACTATACTGTAAGTTTGACAGAAGTGTTCAATAACCATTGTGGAATGATGATTCCGCAGGATCAGACTACTGATAGTCCGTATGAACAGCAATTGAAAAACGCTTTTCTTAAAGGTTGTAAGGCTCCGATAAATAGTTTTATAGCTAAGCACATGGTTGATCACAGAACATGTAGACTTCAACCTTTGTTTGAATATGCACGGCATGCTGAGTGACATTTCAATTTAAAAAAGAAAAAGAAAGTACAAGTGTTAGCAGTAGGGGATGATGGTGGTATATTTTTGGTACAAGACCAAAGGGGGCAAGGGCACCATGGTGGCGTACAAAGACGTGGAGGCCCGAAATGGGACACGTCAAATAAACCGGGTGGACATTCAGAGGAATATGAGGGGAGGTTAAAATGTGGAGAATGTTTTAAATGCAGTAGATGTGGGCACTTTGCTGCCGACTGCGAAGAGTGGCAACATCCCCCTTAGCTTACGAACAAGGGCTCCGCATGACTATATGATAGTAAAGGAAGGCGCCAAATTCATTATTGTGATTATTGTAGAGAAGAAGAAAGCGAGAATGATTGTGATGATGATGAGGCAGACACTCTCTGCGATGAATGTCAGGAAATTAAGGAAGGGCGGGATTGTGACTGTGAAGTCATAAACCTGGCACATTTGGGTATTGCTATGCTTCTAGATCAAAAACCCATGATCGAGTTTTTGGTTGAGGGACAGAAAGTGGAGTTTTTATGTGATTCATGTGCATCGCGTACACTTTTGGGTCCAGCAGTTCTACCCCTGAACTGCGAAACAGATGAGTTTGTCCTTGTGAAAGCGGCAAACGGGAAAATCTATAAGGAACCACTGTCTCATCCTCTATTGTTCACAGATCCGCAAACAAACCAAACTGTTAGGTGTAGGGTAATTATATCAAAAGTTTGTCCAGTTAATTTGCTGGGAAGAGATTTGATGCATTTGTTTGGAATAGCGGCAATTCCCACACCAAAAGGCATTGAGGCGAAAAGGTTAGCGGATGGCTTGGTGGTACAAGGAGTACAAGACTTGTTTTACTGGTATAGCCAAGACTTGATTTCAAATGGGCCAGGGAGGGTTGATGCAGATTTGATCAACCTAGCTTTAAGTAAATCTAGGAGCGGGTCACCGCAGGTTGCGGTGCACTTACATTGTCCGGATAAAGAATTTGAAAAATAATTCTTTAGGCACAAATGTGCAAGGATAATTTTGAATGATATGTTTTGGGATAAGCAAGGTAATACAGTAGTAACCTGTACTTTGACCAAGGAAATGAGTTCTTTATATCGCTCAGGTTATAGCCCACATATTTCAATTACTAAAGTGGTGGGGACACATTGGGTAGATTCGGCGAAAAAGGTAACAAATTGGGGCACAATGTCCGAAAGTCAGTTGAAGGGTCAACAGATCCAGGTACAAAGATTAAATTGGGTGACTTGGGCACAACCAAGTGTGCACCTCAGGGATGACAAAACAGAAATGGCATGACAAATCCTCCTAACTTAAGAGGAAGATAGTGCGTTAAGTGCCTTACCTGTAGATTTATGGTCAAAAGGTAAAGGGGGATGTAGGACTGATGAAAACAGCAGGTGAAGTTTGTATAACTCCAAAGTCAGGTTTTAGACCTCGTAAGCACCAATACCCACTAAGTAAACAAGCAGAGGAAGGAATTAAGCCAGTCATTGAGCAGCTGAAACAGGTAGGAATTCTTGTTGAATGCCGAGATTCGCCCTGCAATACTACGTTGTTTCCTGTAAAGAAACCGGATGGGTCATGGAGGTTGGTTCAGGATTTACAAGCAGTTAATTCGGCTGTGATCCCAAGAGCACTGGTGGTCCCTGACCCCTATACATTACTTAATGATTTATTACCTCAGCACAGATATTTTTCTGTCATAGATATAAGCAATGCCTTTTTCTCCATACCACTACATAAGGAGAGTAGATTTTGGTTTGCATTCACTTATCAAGGTAAAAGATCCACCTACACCAGATTGCCACAGGGCTATTGTGAGAGTCCGACAATATTTGCACAAGAAATGGCTGCGAATTTAGCTCAATTTGTTCCCTCAGAGGGAAGCCAGGTTCTGTTGTATGTAGATGATATTTTGTTGGCCTCACCCACGCAGGAAAGTTGTAGAAAGGATACCCTTGCCCTTAGTTTTTTAGCTGAGCAAGGACATAAGGTAAATAAAGAAAAGTTACAATTGTGGAAAGCACAAGTAAAATACTTGGGTTATTTAATTTCGCAGGCAGGTAGACAATTGGAGAACAAAAGAAAACAAGCAATTCTTGAGGCACCTATGTCTACGACTAAGCGGGAGATGATGTCCTTATTAGGTGTGACTAATTTTTGTAGAAGTTGGATTTCTAACTATGCTGAGGAAGTAGGGCCATTGACCGCACTGATCTATGATACTCCCATGGCGGCAAAGAATAACATACAGTGGACAAATAAGGCAATACAAGCATTTATTAGAATTAAGCAATTGATAGCAGGATCCTCTGTTTTGGGTTTTCCGAACTATTCTAAGCCGTTTGTACAAATGGTTGATTGTAAAGGAGGATATATGACTTCGGTTCTGGTACAAGTACATGGGGATAAACAGAGGCTGATAGCTTTCTACTCCTCCAGATTAGATCCTGTTACAAGGGCATTGCCACATTGTGTTCAAGCTGTAGTGGCGGCCGCCATGGCAGTACAAGCCTCAGCATCATTAGTTTTGTTTCACCCATTACAATTGCGGGTTCCACATTCAGTAGCTACTATACTTTTGCAAGATAACATAACCTTTTTATCTCCTAGTCGACATTTGTTGTGTATGACAGTGCTGCTGACACAGCCTCATATGACCATAGAAAGATGTACTACTGTTAATCCGGTGACACTTTTTCCGACTCCAGAAGAAGGTACTCCACACTTTTGTTTAGAGCGCATTCATGACAAAGTACTTCCCCGACCAGATTTAATGGATGTTCCATTGATAGATTCTGATCTCGTTTTGTTTGTAGACGGATCAGCAAAGAAAGACACTGTAGGAAAAACACTAGTAGGGTATGCTGTCACCACAGAAACTGAAGTTTTGGAGGTAAAAGGATTGTCAAACATTTATTCTGCGTAGGCAGCTGAGTTGGTGGCTTTGACTCGAGCTTGTACCTTAGGGGTGGGTAAAAAAGTGACAGTTTATACAGATAGTCAATATGCTTTCTCTCAACTATGGAAGAATAGGGGAATGGTTACTGCGACAGGCAAACCAATAAATCACAGAGATTTAATTTTACAGTTGTTACATGCAGTGCAACTACCACTTCAGATAGCGATATGTAAATGTTCTGCACATACCAACAGAAAAGATCCTGTCTCCAGGGGAAATGCCCTTGCTGATATGGCTGCAAAAAAGGCAGCTCAAGAAAATGATTTGCTATTACATGATAATGATTTGGAGCCCGGACACCTCTTAGACTTAGAGACACTAAAAGTTATGCAAACATTGATGACACAGAAGGAAAAATGTCGTTGGATAAAATATGGTATCACTCAACAGAGTGGGTTGTATAGGGCATCAGATGGCAAAATGGTATTACCCTCAAACCTTTTTAGATATGCGGCATTGGTTAGCCATGGACCTGCCCATGTAGGAGTACAGATGATGATTCAAATAGTGTCTAAGGTGTTTTGGTGTAAAGGGTTTTCATCTTATGCAAAGCAATTCTGTTTATCTTGTGTATTATGTGCAAAGTATCATGCTCAGGGGGGGAGTTAAGAAGTCTCAGCAGGCATTCCCTACCCCTCCGTATCCATTCCACACACACTGTATGGACTTTATTGAATTTACACCCTGAGAGGGAAAAAGGTTCTGTTTAGTCATTACTGATGCTTTTTCTAAATGGGTAGAAGCTTTTCCAGTGAAGCATCCGAATGCACAAACAGTAGCAAAGCTTTTGACTACAGAAATAATTCCCCGATTTGGCCTACCAAAACACATTTACAGTGATAATGGCTCTCATTTTGTTAATCAGATTGTTCAGAAATTGGGTCAAATGTTTCAAATTGATCTCAAAAACCATTGTGCTTACCATCCCCAATCAGCTGGACTGGTGGAAAGACACAACGGTGTCTTGAAGAGTAAGCTCCGCAAACTAATGGCAGAAACACATAGGTCATGGACTGCATGCCTTCCGTTGGCACTCCTGTACATGCAAATCTCACCTTCCTACAAAGGACTTACACCATTTGAACTTTTGTTTGGGAGACCATATTACGTCCCGCAGTGGCAAGGATTGTTGCCAGCGGAACGTGAGGGGGGGTGAGGATCTAGCGGATTATATGAAGAAGCTGCTAAATGTCAAATCTCTTGTAACCAATGACTCCTTTGCAGATTCCAGAAATGAAACCTTGTTAAGCGTGGCACCCGGGGACTGGGTGTGGATCCGAATTGTGAAGAGAAAAAATTGGTCATCTCCCAGGTGGGAAGGCCCATACCAAATACTTATCTCGACACCTACGGCTGCAAAGATCGCTGAGAGGACTTCGTGGATTCATATCACCCACTGTAAAAAAACTCAAGGCTCTCCCTTCTGCCATTGATATTGGTCAAACTCCACCGGACCTCTGAGCGCAAAGTCTGGCTACCAAGGGGAATTAGCCCAATAAGGGTTAGTTCGTCTCAAACCCAGTGAAGAAACCAATGGCGCGAGGTAGTCCTTAGGGAGGATGGCCATGTTCAACTGGTACTTGAACTGTCACATGATGATGATTTTGGTGGCGAAAGTAAATATGTCCATACGAGAAGGAACAGTTGCAAGAGAAAAAGGAATGGTGGTGCTGCAAGCGCAAACAGGTGTTACTACTGTGTTTAAGGTGAAACTTTGTGGAGGAATTTTGGACTGTTCTAAATGGAACAATAATAATTTCTTGACTCGTGCAAAATACTTGTGCAATAGAGACTGTACGTCCTGGTCAAATGTTTGGTGGTCAACAGATGTGAATGGATGGGAAACAAGTGGTGCAGTGACACCAGAGAAAGATAAAAGCAGGCAACAAAGAATAAAAATTGCGCATTCCCAAGGTACCGGAGTAGTTACTATAACCATTGTGTCACCACAAGAAAGTGATTCAGGAGTTTATGGAATCGGAGTGTCTCTTCCAACTAGAACTGATCCTTTGGGGACCCTCCAGCTTAAAGTACAAAGCCTTAAGAATGCTACAGATAAAGCAGATTTTGCCTTCACAAAAGAAGAACAATTGTTACTCGAGACGGGATTCGTACACCATAATGAATGGTTATCTTGGGTTAGATATAGTACCCGAGAAGCACATCGTGAGAACTGTATTTCTTGTGCTGAAGGTAAACAGCAATTAGCAACAGTTCCATTGATGCAAGATGAAGGTAACCTAACGTGTCTGTTGAAATTATTCTTCAACAAAACTGAAGATAAATGCAAAGATGAAACTCAGCGTTTTCCGGTCATAAGCAAAGTTGAGAAACCGCCTGCAGCGATTTCCTATCCAGGTTCGTATATGTGCATTTCCAGAGATGGCACAGGGAAAAATTATAGCAATATGGGACAGAACTATTGCAATGTTACTGTGAATGGCAATGGAAATCCATTTCTGGAGAACCAAACTCATAGTTTAGCAGATGTATGGTGGTTATGTGGAGACAACAAACTCAGATCAAGGCTTACGATTCCCTGGAAGGGAACTTGTGCACTTGTAAAGTTAATTCTGCCATTCTACATTTTTCCAGTTCCAGCAAGCAATTTCATAAGAGAACTTGAAATAAAGCTGAAGTGGTTGAGTAGGAGAAAAAGAGAGGCACAAAGCAATCTTTCGATAACGGTGTCTACATCGATAGCATTGGCGTACCAAGAGGCATACCTGATGAATACAAAGCAATAAACCAAATAGCAGCTGGTTTTACATCCATCTTTGTCTGGATTCAACCTAATAAGAATGTGGACTGGATCAACTACATTTACAGCAAAGTTTTGTGAACTATACCAAAGATGCATTGAAAGGAATTGCTGAACAACTGGAGGCCACTTCGCAGGTGGCATGGCAGAATCGAATTGCGTTGGATATGCTCCTGGCCAAAGACGGAGGAGTTTGCAAGATGTTTGGGACTTTCTGTTGTACATATATTCCAAACAACACTGCGCCTGATGGAAGTATCACTCGAGCTTTGAAAGGTTTGGAGATGTTATCCGAAGAATTGGCAGAGAACTGTGGGGTAAATAATCCCTTTACAGATTTTCTACAAGCGTGGTTTGGAAAATGGAGTCATCTCATCAGCAGTTTCCTGGTGTCCGTTGGAGTCGCTGCGGCTATCGTGGTGGTATGTGGTTGTTGTTGTATACCCTGTATCAGAGGTCTTCTACAAAGACTGGTTGATACTGCTGTTACGAAGATGATGTACCAGCAATTGCAACAGACTGGTGAAAGTGAATACATGAAAATGTGACTATTAGCAAATGTTTTTGAAGTTTAAAAATTTGTCTTGCCAATGAAGTAATGTATGCAAAGAAAAACTTAGTTTTTACCATATATTGCTGAAATAAAAGACAAATAAAAGTGTTTTCAGGGGGGAAATGTGAAGAGAAAAAGTTTTAAAAACATACTGTTATTTGTCTTTTTCCTGTTCTTGCAAAGTGAACATGTTATTTGTTGGGATATATCAAAGATGGGCCTCATCTGTGAACAAATGCAGCATTGCTTATGAACCTGAATGATATCTGTTTTCTACATTTCAGAATAAAGAGATTTGGTTATACCTTAGTAAAGCCTGGGATAAGGATGCACGGCTGAGTAAGAGTTAATTTACTGAGGCAGGCTGTGTGTCCTGGAAAATTTGAGCTACCGTTGTTGAATTGAACATTCTGCACTTCTTGAACATTCTGTACTAGCTGTGGTTTGAGGTAAATTGCGATAAACATGTTTATCCTATATGTTATTCATAGCCAACTGTCAGAAATGCAACAAAAAGTTGTTTTGCTTGCAGTATAAAAGTTGATGTCAGTAAACAAGTTGATCAGATCAGTCCAGACCGGAGATCTTGGCCAACATGTTGTGTAATCTGGTTAACAGTTACTAAAGGAAAATTCATCACCTGAGGCAGATGCGACTCATTTGATTTTTTTCTTCTGACACTTTCAGTCTAATAATTTTTAAGAAAAATGATCACTGAGTTTGCACTCAGCCAAGCCATCATGTTGCCACTGTTTTCCCCTTCTCCCAGAATAAGGGAATGAGTATTGATCCAACAGCCTATTTTGAAGTGGATAGCTTATTGCATTTATTTCTGCCATAAAACCATGAAAAGACTGTACATGACAGTCAAGTCTTATTCCACCAGTCCTACAGCCACTACCACCACCACAGCTTTCCTAAATGGGTTTAATGCACAAGACATCCTGAAGGTAGCTACGTGATCTTTCATCCATACCTTTTTGTAATTATTACTGAACTTCATCTATAGGGTTTGGACAGGGTTTTCCACTGCCATCCTAAAAGGCACGCTGCCTTCCTCCACTTGAAATCTCCACCAATCCCTTGCCTACGTACACTGTCAGCTTCGTTAGCCTTCCCTAATGTAGTTAATGCAACATTGAACCCCATTGTACAGTTTTGTAGTCAACTTCCCATAATGGTGAATGTTGGAGCATGGTCATTGGTGCAGTCCAGCTGTCCCCTTTTAATCTGTGATATAGTGGAGATATACTATTCCTCCTTTTACTCCTTTATCCTAACTGTTTCACACTGCCCTCTGCATCTGTTATTGTTCAGGTGCCATTGGAGGATGACAGCATTTTAAGAAGCTAATCAACCTGGGTCTTCCTGGGATCACAGGATTCTTCGGTTATGCATTAACAACCTCTGCAGTTGAAGGGCAAGAACGAACTGAAGGTGGTTAGCCATCTCCATGCCCACAGTATGAAGGCTGGCTAAAGTAAAGGTGAGGTGGGACAGCTTGGTGTGAGGGGTGTTTGGGTGTGAAAGTTTGGCTATTCAAGACCTACACCTGTGGCTGAGCTGTCTAATGTAAGAACTGCAGCAGTGACTGCATTCAAACATCCACAGTTATGGTAAGCTGACTGCACAACTGTACTTTTCTTACATATATGTTCCTGTAATACTTTAGTAATCTTCTAATTAGTTAAACTTTAAGCTTATTTACATGATATACTTTATCAACTAAAACTGCACAGTGTATGATTTGTTCTATTTTAGGCTGACATAGGTGGCATGCATATATTTTACTGAAACTGCTTATGTGCGAAAAAAAAACAGAGATCCTTTAGAGGTATTGGAGATATTTCAGAAATTTTATGAAACTTTGTAAAAAGTGAAGAAATATGGAAATATTTATGCAAGACTTAAGTATTCCAAGTTTAGAGGTATATGAGGCTCAAAAGTCAAGATAGGAGGAGATGAGATTAAAACAGTGAAGTATAATCAGTCTTCAGGAGCAGATAGTATTTCTGTGGAAGTTTGGAAGCTATGAGGGATAAAGATCTGAAAGGTTTTGTTTAACTGTATTTTAAACGGAGGCATAAAGATGTTGAAGACCCATCAGACCCAACTTCATATAGCTAGACCCGTTTCAATTTTAAACCATAGTTATAAAGTGTTTGTGTATACTGGCTAACAGAATGGCAATAGTTTTGCCAAAATTTATAGATATGGATCAGTGTGTTTTTTGTGGAGGGGAGGTAAACATTTCATAATATTAACAGGACAGTGATGAAAATGCTGCTACTGTTTGTGGGGCTTGACGAAGAATAAAAAACATCTGACAAAGTAAGCTGGGATTTTGAGTACAGCAATGGAAACGTTTGCATTCCCTGATAAAAAAAAAATAAGTTTAATTAGGAAGATATATGAAGACTTGAAGGCAAGAAGTAAAGTGGAAGGTTCCTCTCTGTTAACGTTGCATCTGAACACAGCAACCAGGCAAGAGGTGTCCTCTTTTCCCATTAATTGCTTTGTTTAGAACCATTGACAAAGAAATTAAGGGACTCCAATTCAAGGATGTAATTGGTATGGCAATCAGTAAAAGTTGGCTTTATTTGCAGATGATATTTTTTACTTGATAAATCCAGAAAAGGACATTTCAGTGTTGTGGAACCTTTTTTAATCCGTTTCAAGTCTTTTCAGGATATAAAATTAATGAAGATCAAACAAAGGCTGTAACCGTAAATTATGTACCCACAGATGAACTGGTTCAGCAATACCCATATTTATGGGGACACGATAAGATGAAGTATTTAGGAGTATGGATTAAAAATGCATTCTGTTGTGGCAGCTAAGGACAAGAGGGAAGAGATACTAAGCAAAGGATAATACAAAGACTAAAAAACTGAACCTCTTGTTAATGGATATGGATAGTAAGATACAAGCACTGGAAATGTTTTTAGTCCCTTTAGTTTTGCAAACAGATCAGGCATATTTTAATCAACCAGAGTAGAAGTCGTGGACAATAACTAATCAAGAGTTGGAGGAATTTATCTGGGAGGGGAAGAGTGCAAGAGTTACGTGGGGATAAGTTGATCCTTCTAATAGAAAAATTGATTAGAATGACCTGATTTGAAGGGATATTGTAGAGCTACACAGTTAAGGCTGGTATACATAACACAAGAAGAAGGTTATAATTCAGAGCAGAAAAGAATGATGAAGCAAGGGGAAATTCAGCAAACAAGGAGAGTGTGGATTGTTTGATACAAATCCTTATGGAAAATAATAGCCATACAAAATATTGTTTTCAGAAAGTAGCAGAAAGTATTCTAAGAACTAAGCCAACATGAAAATGGTGAAATGAGATTTTGCTGATAGGATGACTTGTAAGTAGGAGTACAGGGACTATGCAAGAGGTGCTTGGAATTTACTGGAGAAAACTGGCAAATGAACCCTAGGTTTTGGGAGCAAATAACCAGAGTGGGAGAGGTAATAGAATGGATGAGGCCTAGAAGACATTTGGACTGCAGGCTCAAGACTGCCTTCCCTACTAGGGATTGATATCTGAGTATAGGCAAAAGAGAAAGGGATATGGGAATCCTAAGTGAAAGGCCAGCGCTGGTAGAGTTTTTAGTTGAATCTAGAACAGTAGGTGCTGTTAAAAATGGATAATTAGTAGAGCATATAATATATTGCACAGTAACTATAAGAATCAATCGGAGGTTAGAAAAGATTAGGACTATAGATTGCATAAGCAATTTACAAAAGAACAATGAGAGGCTGTATGTATGGCTCTTGAGTATGCAACAAAGTCCAGAAGGTTTAGGATTTTTGCTTGAAAGTGTTTGGATAGGTATTTTTATACCCCAAGCAGACCTCAAAGAATTTTTACCCATGTAGATGGTAAGTGTTGGAGGTGTGATGGGGAAGAAATAGGTAACTGGAAAGCTATATTTTGGGAGTGTAATGAGTTGGTTGATTTTAAAAATTCTGGGGGTTTTCTATTTCTTAAATACTGACTTCAAAACAACAATTGCTGAATGCATGGATGTCATTGTGTATACACAACAAGTTGGTGTTAACCTTACAGTGACAAGCATCATCATCTTAAACATGATACAAAAGAATTGATTTAAACAATTGGCACAGCAACATACATTTTTTCTGAGGGTTCTAACCCAAGGGTTATTTAAGAGACATATGTACAAGCATATTGGTTTAGTATAATTAACACAGGTCATCCAAATTCATTTGGGTAAAACCATAATAAGAATTTTTATTGAATTTTTATTTTATTTTTTACATTAAAATACAGATCAAACAGGGCAATACTGTTATTAAGTCTGACCAGGTGTAACATTGGTGAAAAGAATATTAACATTCTAATTTCGGTCTCTGGGTTTCATTATGCTTTGAGTGAATAAGGGCCCACTTCACAACTTACCAACAAATAAGCTAACCCTAGCATACAGCGTAATATGTTAATGTGGCTTTTTACAAAAAACTCCAGGTTATACCCTTACGGTGGCACAACAAATAAGTATATCTGGGAATACTGATTCTTTTTTGGTTCCACTTATTGTAAGGGCATTATTAAAGATAAAACATCTTTTGAAGTGTGATTGAACATCCTTACTGTGGCTATTAATAAAGGATATCATATTTAACAGCCTTTTTGCGAATAATTCCACCTATTGTAAGGAAATTAAAATAAAATAAGCCATTTATAGCCTTATATTGTGGACCTTTTGGGCACACTCATGCATATATTGTGACTCTCTGACCCATTATTATTGAATATTGGTACAAAGTTTGTATGACATATTCTGGTCGGGCTAACTAACAGTACGCCTAAATGAGTTTGTTACAAAAATATTAATATCAATAATTTTGGTTTTTCAACACATATTGGATATTTTTTGGAAATAAACAAGAGGATATTTTATATCCCGATCCCAATTATGGATTTAAACAATATCCTTAAAGGCCTTTCGGCAGATAAGGATAACCTAGAAGTTTTTGGACTCAATACAGGCCAGGTCTCCATGACTGATACTACAATTAATCTTAAAGAAAAATGTGGGAGTATTTTTTCAAAGTTACATAGACAAATGAAAGCCCTCAGAACAAATATATGGCATTTAAAGCTTTTCAAAGCATACAAAATTAAAGATATAACACCAAGAGGACTTTGTATTAAGTTGCAACCCCTATTTGCTAATATTGACAATGAATTAAGGCAGGATTGGGCTACTGCCCAACATCAGGCATCCATGTTGTTTGTTGAAAGTCTTTCTAAATACTATGAAAGAAATATTGAAACCCTAACTACAGAATTACAAATAACTTTTTCCGGCACTGATTATTATCAGGACCACTTATCCCAACTAGTTAAGGAATTAAACAACATAGAAGCAGATCTTAAGAAAAGAAAAATGCATAAATTCAACAGAGATTTAGGGGATTATGAAAAAGGAAAACCCTTTGTTACTTCAAAGAATGTGAGGTTCAGTGAGAGCACACATAAACCACCCAGGGGCAGGAAAAGACCCAGACCTATTCTAAAAAAACATGACAGTAGAACCAATTTCACTTCTGATGATGATTTTTCATCTACTACAGAAAGTGATGTTTCCTCCAACCAGGCGTCCCCAGTTGCCAAAAGAAAGCAATCCATCCCTTTAGGGTCAACAAATGCAGGGCAGGGAGGAAGCACAAGCGCAGAATTGGGTACAACCAATCTCCAAACACTTTTGAAACAAATAACAACACAATAAACAATGTACTTAATATTTCATCTGTGGTACTTACAGAAATTCAATACAAGGTGTTAAATAAAGGCCTCAATTTTGTACCCACAACACTGGTGTCTGAACATTTATTAATGGATGATATTAATAACTTTTGCAGAACACTTAATCTAAAGTTATTTTTTTCAGATGAAACTAACTCTCAAAGATCTATTGGGTTCAGGTTTGGAAAATTTACATTTGTACCACCAATGGACAAACACGTGTCTATATTCAAGGAGTGTGTTATGAAGGATTTACATTTTTCCAAAGAAAATGATAGTTGTCGTAATAATCTTAACCAACAAGAACGTGAAGCACTTAAGCAATTACAACAAAACAGAAGTATCGTGATCACATCTGCAGATAAAGGGGGAGGTATTGTGGTTATGGACCACTTAAAATATAAGGCAGAGGCACTGAAACAGTTATCCCAAACCCAGTTTTATCTAAAGATGGTAGTGGATCCAACCCCCAATTTTAAAACAGATATGGATTCATTTATAGATCTAGCTGTGGAGGAAGATATCATTACCCCTCAAGTGGCCAACCAACTGAAGGTTTCAGAACCAATGCCACAGTACCTCTACTTAATACCCAAGACACACAAAGACCTAATGAATCCACCAGGTAGACCCATAGTATCAGGTCGTGGATCTTTGACTGAACCTTTATCTGCTTTTCTGACTGAATATTTAAAACTATTATTGCCAATGGTTAGATCACGTATCCAAGATACAACACAATTTTTGAACATTATTGAAGATTCGCAACTTGATGAGGACTGGTTGTTATGTACATTAGATGTAACATCCTTGTATACAAGTATCCCACATCAAGCTGGCATTTTGGCAGTTACATATTGGTTACAACAATCAAATCTATACTCAACAGGATTTAACAATTTTTTGATCAAGTTAACTGAATTTGTATTGCAGAAAAACATCTTTTATTTTGAAGGTAACCCCTATTGGCAAATGAAAGGAACAGCTACGGGGGCATCTTTTGCCCCAATTTATGCAGATTTATTTATGGGGTATTATGAACTAACCTTCATATATGATGCTCAGCGAAATATTTATATGGAATACATGGATATATGGCGTAGGTATTTGGACGACTGCTGGTTGGTGTGGCGGGGAAGTAAGGAGGAACTATCCAAATTTGTGGATTATCTCAACAACAATCCATTTGACATACAATTCACGGTCAATATTGGATATAATGAGATGGTGTTTTTGGATGTGGCTATCAAAAGATTACCAGATCACACATTAGCAACAACAATACATAGAAAATTCCCACAATATAACACCATTCTCCATGCCACCAGCTCTCACCCCCGCCACATTATCAACAACATTCCCAAGTCACAATATCTGCGCCTGAAAAGGATCTGTTCAACGGCAGCAGAATATTCCAGTCAAACACAAGAATTAACAACCAGATCTGTGGATAGAGGATATAATTCCAACCATTTAAACAAGACTGTCAAAGAGTTACAAACCAAGGGCAGATCCGATCTTCTTATATATAACAAATCACAGGAAGTTACCAAGCAAGGTAGGCAACCTATCAGCTAGTTACCACGTATGGTAACAACACCTCCTGGTTCAGACAAATTGTTAACAAACATTGGGATATATTACAGTCGAATCCATTTCTTAATGATATTCTTCCCGAAACCTGCGCTTTTTCTTACCGCAGGGGACGTACCATTCAGTCTCAGTTAATACACTACAAAAGGTTCACACCAGGTACTAAACAACAAACTACACTTTTTGGTGATGCCTTAGTTGGTTGTTACCCCTGTGGACATTGCAGTTTATGCCAATACATTTGGAAAACCAAAGAATTTACCAGTCAGAATACACCAAAGGTATTTAACATAAAAACTTTCAGGAATTGCAGTTCTGATTGGGTGATATATTTGGCACAATGCACTTGCTCTGCGTTCTATGTTGGGCAGACTTCCAGGCCCATTAGAATCAGGATTAGCGAACATTTGAGTTCCATCAGAAACAGAAGAATCACCAATGCTTTATATAAACATAGCCAACAACATACAGGAGCATCATTCAAGTTTACCATAATAGACAAAATCCAACTTCACAGGAATTTTAAGATGGGGTGGCACACAAAACTTAATAACATGGAGAACAAGTGGATCACCACCCTTGGGGCTTTTTTTAAGCCAGGACTAAATGAATATCAAGTACATGATGGATAGGCCATTGGTGCCCCCAATGATACAGGTATTATAGGATCAAACAATGATTATCGGGCAGTCAAATATCTAATTATCCCAATGTCAACATTATAATCCACATACATCAAATACAACTATGATAACCAAAAATATGCAAAAAAAAAAATATATATATATATATATATATATATGCATATATATATTTTGATTTTTTGCTTAACAAAATATATAAATATTTAGGGCTACAGTTCATAGCAGCCTCATTTTTAAGCTGAATTTATAATTGGTATTATCAGGATGTCAGTAGTATGTGGTTTAAATAATGTATTATAAGTAAAATCATGTTAAACAAATCTTGATGTAAACACTGTATTAGTACCCTGTACATAAATTTTAACAGGTTGATACCACTTTAAGTTTAGGGTAAAAATTGAGAACCAGGATGTAACAGGTGCTTTTGCTGACAAATGTATTTGGATTAAGAAGAAGTCACATTGAGAAAGGCTTTAATAGCCGAAACCGGTTTGTGCATATCAAGCAAGGTTGACTTTTGCAACCTTAAATAAAAATCTTTTATCCTGCTGCTGTCGAGTGCTGGTCCCTTTTCTGTTTTGGTATTCATGGTTTGGACCATACACCATTAGTCCTGCGTGCGTGCCTCGTTTTCCCTGATTTTAAAAATTCCCTATAGAGTACTCTGTCAGAAATACTGGGTGAGCAAATGGGTGTAAATAAGGAAATGATTCTTTTAAGCTGGGACACAGGATTTGAATTATCTAGACATAGTAATGCTTTATTAAGTTTAATTCTGGTGGCTGCCAAAAAAGTTATTACTAGGAAATGGGAATCAAATCTAAACCAACTGTATTTGAAGCACTGAATATTGCAACAGAGATAAAAGAACTGGAAGTGGCCTGTCTAGAAAAGAAAATGAGAAAATTACATAGAAATAAATGGAAATTGCTGGAACAATACATAAATAATAATGTTCATAAGGAGGAGAGGGTTTTAAGGGAAGGCAGGAATTGAGCAATTTATGTAACATTGAACTGATAGTTATAAAAAAGAACTTGTGTGATATATAGTGTATGTAACTGGAAACATGCTGATATGGTTTGTTTACTTTTATAGTGTATATTTGTCTATATCTTAAGAGATAATTAATGTGTTAAAAATGCTGATGTGGAGTTTACATATTGGGTTATTAGCAGTAGTAGTTGGCAAGCTCTTCCATTTAAGTGTCTTTTTAACCCAGAAATCATAAATAGTGCATATCAGTGAATACAGACCATCTGTTTAGTTGTCTCTGTATCATTTTATGTTGATCACCAGATGGCGGAGTACACATCTGATTTGCACACACATCTGATTTTCGTAAACATAGATTCCAAAGTTTATTTGCAGGGTAATTTTCGTGGTCTCTTAGTCATGTGGTAATGTTTCACTAGATATTCATTTACAAGTATAGTTGGCATTCCAAAATTAGCTACTTGTGAGTCTGTAACTCAGAGTTTTTGCATTTAACATATACCCCTCTTGAGTGCCTCAGACAGTTGTAATATGTACATCATAGGGATCGCTACTGCAAGAAGTGTAAATGTATTGAAAAATGCAAAGGAGTATATATCTATAAAAGGGTGGATGAATGAAAGCATCCCATACAGGACTGATTAATCACATCTTGCACTCCCTCTAGATTGTATAGTCACCCTAAAAATGACTGGAAAAGTTACAGATAGAGGTCCATATGGCAACCTCACATTTACTCTGAGTAGACCCATTCCTGAAGACTGCTAAGGAGGGAGCTACCTGTCTGGCAGAATGGAGCCTGACCCCTCCAGCCAATTACAAAATGTATTAAAGCAGATAGTAGCAGAACTGGGTAGCCATTTGGAAAGGATCTCTTTGACCACAAGGTAATCCTGCTTGCCTACTTAAATCAAATATGCAAATTATCAGCCTATTAAACTGGTTTGGTCTTTTTTATACAATACCCAAGATCTCTGTAGCCACCAATTGCAGTACAAAATAATTTCATCTTTATTTTCTTGTTCATGGATGAAACAGGAAGCTGGGTGAACTGATTCCAAGTAAATTTAGACACCATTTAAAGCAAAATGGAGGGAGCTTGTTCTTAAAGACATCCTTTGCCCATAAACATATGTAACTCTCTGGTTGTACTTTTATTTCTTTGATTTTTTTTTCAGGAAATAAAACGAGTCCAAAATAAAGGTGGGAGCACTCCTAGCAAGCTCATTAATCTTAAATTTTGTATAAATGGATAAAAGTTCAGTGGTTGACCTACCTCCTTCTGCCACTTGGTGGTAAAGAGGGTTATCCACACTTTTGTGAGACTTTGAGATGCCAAAACTTGCAGTGTCCTACGCTGGGAGACTGCCAGAAACCTGAGCAAATCATCGTCTAGAAGTCCATCTGAATTAAGCTTAGTCAGTTTGATGTCTCTGACCATGGAAGCTTTTGCAACTTTTCAATATTCACCCTCTTGTAGAAATTCTGATTGTTTAGTATCTCTCCAATTTTTTGATTGAATATCGCAGGTGTCTGTGATAAAGATGCCCCCCACCATGTCTTATTTCATACTCCTCCTTGTCTTGTTTTCCATGAATCATTTTAGAAAGGACAGTTTTCTGATGTTATAAAATTTACTCTTGCAAGGTTTAGGTAGAATTTTATGTACATCATCCTCATATGCCCAGATAGTAAGGTGAAGTGGAGCCCCCAGAGATGAAGTATTTTCCATATCTGCATGTTTTGCATATTCTTGGCTGTGTATTATTCTTCAGTTAGAATTTATTCTTCTTGGCCTTCTGTTTCTTTTCCTTTTTTATGGCTTTTCTAGTCTGCCACAGGAGTATTCATTGATGTCATATCTGTGTCTGTTTTAGTTCACCAAAAAAGTAACAGAGAATGGCATATGGTGTGCTGGCTTACGGCAGGTTGAATTTTAATAGCCATAACATGAGAGTACAGCCATACTCTCATAGGAACATCCCACTGTTATACCTACCCGGAAGACACTGAACGTCCTTTAACTTTTTTAAACCTTTATTAAATTATCACTTATGACATAGGCAGTCATACAATTATATAAATGAAAACGAACCATATTGACACATAGTTGCAAACATTATGTATCGCTTTTAATCTATCCAGTATTGCCAGTCAAACATTACATAGCTTATTCAAATCTTGCCTTCTTATAAACCTCATTCCTCCTACAAAACATTATTTTGCATGTATTGTTCCTAAATTCCCATTTTTTTCTATGTAATTTGCTCCTACCCTTTTCTAAAGATAGGATTTCCAGTTGTTTTATCTCTCTTACAATATTCACTTCTAGTACAGTTGGTTTAGACTTTGATTTCCATTTTCTAGTAATTGCTTTTTTGGCAGTCACCCAAACTGGACTCAGCAAGACCTATGTCTACGCAATTCTGATTCTGTATCATAGCTCAAAAAATGTTTTTTCATAGTTATACCAATTTGCTCACCCAATATTTCCTGATAGAGTAGTCTGCTGGGAATTTTTAAAGTCTTCCAACACGTTGTACTCACAAAAACTATGTATCCAATTAACTCTGTCTTCCCCATCACACCTCCAATATTTGCTGTCTACCTGAGGAAAAATTCTTTGGAGTCTACTTGGTGTAAAAATACCTATGTAAGCACTTCCAAGCAGAGATCCTAAATCTTCTAGACTTTGTTGCATGTTTGGGAGGTATATATCTCACCCCCCCCCATTGTTTCTTTGTGAATTGCTTATCCAGTCTCTCTTCCCAAAACTTTCTAACTTCCCCTGATTGTTTCTTATAATTATCCTGCAATATTTTATATTATCTACTAATTATCCCTTTTTTAACAGCAACTTCTGTTCTAGAGTCTATTAAAAACTCTACCAATGCTGGCCTTTCACTTAGCATCTCCCTATTTCTTTCTGTTCGCCTCTACTCTGTCACTACTCGATAGTGAAGGCAATATCTAGCCTGCAGTCCAAATAAATTCCTGGCCTCTTCCCATTCTATTACATTTTTCTCTCTAATCATTTTGTTCCTAATAACTTGGCTCCTTTGGCAGATTTCTCCAGTAAATTCCAGACCCCTGTTGCCTATTGTCTGAATCCCTGTCGGCAGAATCTCTTTTCTCCATTCCCATTTTAGCTTAGTTCTTAGAATACTTTCTGGTACTTTATGAATATAATATGTATGGTTATTATTCTCCTTAAGGATATGCATCCACAATCCCAGTGCATCCTTGTTTCTTGAAGTTCCCCCCTGTTTCGTCATCATCTCTTTCCACTTTGAATTATAGCTTTCTTTTTATGCTATGTGTAGGAGACTTAACTGTGAAGCTCTGAAATACCCCTTCAAATCAGGTAATTTCAAACCACCTCCTCCTATTGAAAGGATCAGCTTATCCCACTTGATTCTTGCAGTCTTCCCCTCCCAGATAAAATCTTTCAGCTTTTTATTAATTGCTATCTACAGCTTCACCTCTAGTTGATAAAAATATGCCTGATCTTTGTGTACAACTAAATGGACTAAAACATTTTGACTGCTGTCATAACTGTCTTATCTATATCCATAAACAGAGCTTCCAGTTTCTCAGTTTTTTGTATTATCTTTTGTTTAGTCTCTTACCACATATCCTCAGCTGCCATAACAGAATCCTTTTTAATCCATACTGCCAAGTCCTTCATTTTATCTTGTCACCAAAAATATGGGAATTGCTGAATCAATTTGTGTGTGGGTACATAGTTTACAGCTATTGCCTTTGTTTTATCTTTAAGTATCCTAAAAAAACTTGAAACTATCTCAAAATATTCCACAATGCTGAAATGTCCTTTTTCTGGTTTTATCAGGTATAAAATAATATCATCCACAAAAAAGCCAGCTTTTCTTGACTACTATAGCAATTATATCCTTGAATTTCTGAGTCCCTTATTTTCTTTGCTAATGGTTCTAAATATAACACAAATAACAAAGTGGAAAGATGACCTCTCTGCCTAGTTCTTCTGCTCAAACACAACTTATTAGAGAGGAACCCATCCACTTTAATCTCGGCCTTCGATCCCTCATATATCCGCCTAATAAACCCATCCACTTTAATCTCGGCCTCCGATCCCTCATATATTCACCTAGTCAACCTTATAATTTTATCAGGGAATGCAAATACTTCCATTGCCCTACTGATAAAATCCCATCTTACTCTGTCAAATGCTTTCTCTGCATCAAGACCCACCAACAACAGTGGTATTTTCTTAGTCTTTTTTTCCCTCTGGATCATCATTGTTCTATTAATGTTGTCAAATGTTTGTCTCCACTTCAACAAAAACACATTGATCTATATCTGTCAATTTTAGCATAATCATTGTCATTCTTTTAGCCATTATAGACATAAACATTTTATAATCATGGTTTAGAAAGTAAATGGGGCCTATATGAAGCTGGATCTGCTGGATCTTTACCATCTTTAGGCATTGCAGCTACCAGCGATCTCCTCCAGGACATTGGCACTTTTCCTTCCTTTAAAATACTGTTAAACAAAACCTTTAGTATCTCCATAAGATTCTTCCTTCCCAGCTTGCTAACCTCCACATGAACACTATCTATTTCTGGAGACCTTACCATAGAGTGGTTATACATCACCAATTTGATCTCATCTCCTCCTTCTCCAAAGGCTGGAAAATGGAAGCAGCCAAGACCTGTATTAGTAAAGCTGCAATCACACCAGCAGAAACAATTAATCCTAACAAAACTGTGGCAGAAGGGCAAAGTATTAAAAATTGGAGACAGTAGAGTATTTGCGGAAAAAAATGATTATTCACTGTATGCCAGGCAGAAGAGAAACATCTATCTCAGCAATCAGAGAATATCAAGAGATAGGTGTGAATATTTTTCCCTGGAGAATCAAAGCTGTTTTTGACATATAACAGGCTAAGGATGAAATACAAAAGTTTCTCCAAGAAAAAGTGAACCATCAAACAGAAGAAGACTCTGCTTCTCATTCTTCTGATAATAAAGCTTATAGAGAGACTTTGCCAGTTGAGCCATTCCTAATGCTCAAATGGAAAATGCTTGAGAGATGGGGAAAAAAGCATAGAAACTGACTAGAAGAATTAAGTAGCTTAGATTTGAACCGGAGCCTGAGATGGGGAGTTGGAGGTGAATAGAAAGAAGACCAGCAATATTGAAATTAGTGAATAAATGTGAGACTGCAAAAGCATCAGTCACTTTCTTGAAATATGGCTTTACAAGAAAAAGTAGAAGATTGGATATTAGAGGATTTCTTAAACTTGTAGGGGGGACTGAAATGCATATGTTCCCCTTGATGTCATAAATGTTTGGAAGGACACGAAGGGAAGGATGGTAAAAAAAGAAATTAACTGCAAGTAAAACATTTTTGCTCTTAACAGTATTTGTTTGGGACATTTCATGTTACAAACTGCATGTTATGTAGTGAAGCATTTTCCGTTATAGTTGCATGTGATAAAGATACTGAAGTAAAATAGTGCCTTTTTTCTTTTTTAATTTTAAGAAATCTAGGCATTACAGTGTAAAAAATGAAGAAAGGCTGGACAAAACCATGTTTGTTACTATGCTGTAATCTTGACTTGTTGAGATGGGGATGGAGTGTAGAAGTGCACAGATTAGAATATATGTAGAATTGATATGATCTCTCTTACTTTTGTATAGGTGAATGTCTGGATTAAGGTCTTTGGCCTAATCTAATATGCTTTTGCATAAGCAAGTAAATAAGAGGACACTGAATGTAATGAAATGCTTTCCTTTGGCAAACCAAATGTTCATTGTGAGTTGATTGGTTTATAAAGCTGTACTTTGGGTACTTGTTTCCATGGATGTAACCTGACTATAGGGGAAGCTTTTTCAAGCTAAAGTGTAATGTTTTCTGAACGCATACAAGCTGTTTTCACATCTTGGAGGGGAACGAAATAAGACAAGAACAGACAGCAATTAGTGTAAACAGGCACACAGGCTGTAACATGCGTCTTAGCATGGATAGCCTTAGTGTTAGATAAGGTTATGCCTGTGTGCTCAGCTGTCAGTTTGGGACATTTGTTCCTGTCAGGAAGGTTAAACTTCACTATTTGAAGATCATCATAGTTTAGGGTGTTTTATGTGTGTATGTGTGCGACATTTTAGGATGAGCTTTCATGAAAACACTATCTTGTAAAATGTGACTTGGGTTCAGATGGAATTGACAAGAAACCACTGCTTAGGAACTCAACCTGCAAAATGTTAGTGGGTGCATGTAACATGAAAGCTAGAAATAGATATTTAAAAAAGCTGTCATGTTTAATAGGTGGAATAATAACTTCTTATCATAATGGCTACACTAAACGTATTATTTTGGAATGTGAATGGCCTCACAGTATAGACAAACAGGTAAGAGTATTGAATTATATTAAGAAATGCAGAGTGCAAATAGTAATGCTACAAGAGAGACAATTGGAAAGAAGTGAACATGTAAATATGATAAAGGATTTTGGAATGGATATTCAGCAGAATATTGGAGACAAAGGAAGAGGGGAGTATTTATACTAATTGGTAGAGGAGCTCCAATAGTGATAGAGGAGAAAAGTAGTAATGGTAGATTTTATTGTAGTAAGGGGCTGCTGACAATGGAGGACTGTGCTGCTGTCATGTATTTATATTCCACCTAAAACTGCTATTATGGAGCTTCAGAAAATTTTGATAGAAATAATTAGCTTTCAGCAGAGCATGTTACTTATAGGTGAGGACTGGAACTTGATTTCAACAGTGAGAAAGTGTCTGGGGGACCAAGAAGGGAAACTATAACAAGAGGGTAGATTTCTGAATAAATTTATGAAAATATTTGGTATGAAAGACATTAATTCAGTACTAGGCACTCTGAGAGAATTTAGACATTATTCCCCAAGGTAAAATAACTGGGCCAGACAAAACAAATTTTATTTCACAGGAACATGTGAATTTAATTGAAAGCTTCGACACAAACCCACTAACTTTCAGATCATGTGCCTGTAACATTTAAGATAAAAAGTCAGGGTAAAGAAGTGAAAATGAGATACTGGCACTTCCCCACCTTCTTGTTAGAAAGAGAGGAATTTAATGCATGGTTGGTGGAAATTCGTCAGGAATTATTAAAGAAGATAGAAATTTTTTCAGAAATTATAGCTAGTGAATGGGATAAAATGAAAGTGGAGTTTAAAACAAAAGGGTCTATATTAAAAGAACGTTTACTTACCCGAATACATAAACGCCGACATGTCTTCATCGAACAGTGAAAACATTGATCATCCCGAAGAGCGAAATCCAAAATGACAAATCGTCATGGTTGGCCCTTCTGCGGTATAGTAAGTGTGCGATAGTTACGGACCTTAGGGTGCGGGTTAAGGTAATGTATGTTAGATGTAGTGTAGGGTAAGAAGTAGGGTTTTGTTAAGTGTATGTGTGTGAATTGTTTAGTTTATTTGGGTATAGCTTTTTAAGGTAAGTGTGCGATAGTTACTGACCTTAGGGTTAGGGTGCGGGTTAAGTTAAGTGCATACATGGTGGTATATGCAAGATTTAGTTTAGGGTTAGAAGTAGAATTTTGGTTAGTGTATGTATGTGGTTTATTTAGTTTGCTTGTGTAGGTAGTATGTAGCGGGCGGTGGGACAATTATGACAGTTCGAGTTTTTGAATTTCGCGGTTTAGAGCATTTGGTATATTTTTGGTTCACAGAATATGTGTTGGTGTTTAGGTATTTGGGTAAATAAAAGTTCGTGTTTTTATATAGACCCAAAACAAAAAGGGTAGAAATAAAAGGAAAAGACATATGTTTAAGAAGTACCAAGAGTTACTTAGAGGGATTAACAAAGGTTAAATTATTGCAGAACACGAGAAATCCCATAGAACAAGAAGAGTTGCAAATGCAGAGGGTTAAAGAAATAATGCAAACGTTACCTGGATAGTATGCATGCGTTTAGAAAGGTTGCTGGTATGCAACTGTTTTTTTGATAACGCCAGAGCACAAAAACTCTTAGAACAATGACTTAGGCAACAAAAAATAGATGGGGATTTTGTCAGACTCAGGGAGCCAATAACAAGAAAAATAACCAGAGATACTGTAGGGGTATTAGATATATTTTGGCAATTTTATTTAAATTTTAATAAAACAGAGGAATGTGGAAATCAAGAAAAGGTACAAATGGAAATATTTATGGAGCACAAGTATGATGAGATTAAAGGTAGATGAGGCTCAATTAACAGTTGATAGGAGAAGAGATAAAATTGGTGATTTATAATCAGTCTGCAAGAAAGTCTCCAGGAGTCAATGGTATTCCTATGGAAGTTTGAAAGTTTGGAGGAAAGAAAGTGATAAAGATCTGGAAGGTTTTGTTTAACAATATCTAACATCCTGGAAGAACGCTGTGGTGTCTGCAATTCCTAAACATGGTAAAGCCCCATCAGACCCAGTTTTGCATAAGCTTATTTCAATTTTAAACAAAAATTATAGTGTTTGTCTATAATGGCTAAAAGAATGGCAAAGATGTTGCCAAAATTGATGCATCTGGATCAGTGTGGTTTTGTGTAGGGGAGGCAAACATTTGAAAACATTAATGGAAACATGACCTAAAGGAAAGCAGAATGTAAGAAATTACCACTGTTGGTGGGTCTTGATGCAGAGAAAGCATTTGGCAGAGTAAGCTGGGATTTTGAGTAGGGCATTAGAAGCATTTGTATTCCCTGATACAATGTTGCTGTTGTGTCTTTCTGCTTTTCCCGGCCAGGGGTCGCCACAGCGGAACTCCGGTCCGCTAATGATTGGCAGTTGATTTTTACGTGCCGAGTTGTCAACGAAGGTACGCCCATTCACGCATGTCTCCACGCAGAAGACGCTGTAGCTGAGAGTCGAACTGGACAGCGTCTTACTGTGAGGTGACAACTCTAGGAGGATATATGCAGGATTAGAGGCAAAAATCAAACTGGGACAGCTCCTCTCTGATACGTTTTGCCCGAACAGAGGAACCAGGCAGGGGTGCCCTCTTTCCCCTTTTTTTGCATTGTATATAGAGCCATTGGCAAAGAAATTAAGGTACTCAGAAATTTAAGGATACAGTTTGTATGGTAGTTTCGTATGGTAATCAGGAAAAGTTGGCTTTGTTTGCACACAGTATTACTTTGTACCTGATAAAACCAGAAAAGGACATCAGAGTGTTATAGAACATTCTGAGACAGTTTCATGTTTTTTCGCGATATAAAAACGAATGCAAACAAAACAAAGGATATAGCTGTAAATTATGTACCCACATATTAATTGGTTCGGCAGTACTCATATATATATATATATATATATATATATATATATATATATATATATATGGGGACATGATAAAATTAAGTATTTAGTAGTATGGGTTAAAAAGGCTCCTGTTATGGCAGCTAAGGCTAGGAGGGAAGAGACTAATAAACAAAAGATAACACAAAAACTGAGAAACTGGAAGTTGTTTATGGATAATGGATCATAAGGTACAAGAAGCAGTAAAATGTTTTAATTCCTTTAGTTTTATAGACAAGTCAGGCATATTTTTATTAATCAGAGGAGAAGTTGTAGACAGTAATTAATAGAGTTGAAAGATTTTAGTTGAGATAGGAAGAGGGCAAGGGTGAAATGGGGATAAGTTAGTCCTTCCAACAGAAGAAGGTGGTTTACGATTACCAGATTCAGAACTACACAGTTAAGGCTCATACACATAACACAAGCTGAAAGCTATAATTCAAAGTGGAAAGGGGTGATAATGAATTGGGGCGGTTCAGAAAATGAGAGAATGGAATTTTGGATGCAGATCTTTAAAAGAATAAGAACAGTCATAGAGAAAATTTTTAAACAAGAAGCATCTTTATTGGATTATCACTTACGACATAGTCAATCATAGATTTATGTAAATGAAAGCAAACCATATTAACATTTTCAGTCACAAAATGTATACATCAGTTATAATCTTCTGTACAGTCGTTCAGTCGAACATTACATAGATCATTCAATTCCTGTTTCCCTTAAACCTCATTCCTCTTCCGAAACATTATTCTGCATGTATTGTTCCCACAGTTCCTATTTTTTCTATGTAATTTGCTCCTACCCATTTCTAAAGATCCTACTTCCACTTCTTTTATCTCTGTTACTATATCCATTGCTTCTAATACAGTTGGTTTTGACTTTCATTTCCATTTTCTAATAATTGCTTTTTTGGCCACCAGAATAAAGCTCAGCAAGGCTTTACTATGTCTAAACAACTGCAATTCTGTATCACAGCTCAAAAAATATTTCCTTGGTTACTTCTGACAGAGTAATCTGCAGGGAATTTTTAAGGTCTGTCAACCCCTTAAACTCCTAGAAAATATGTTCCCAGTTACCTCCTATCTTCCCCATCTCCAACTCCAACATTTGCAGTCTACCTGAGAAAAAATTCATTGGAGTCTGCTTGTGGTGTAGAAATTCCTATGCAAATACTTCCTAGCAAATATCCTAAATCTTCTAGACTTTCTTGCATGTTTGAGAGACAGCCATACAGAATACATTCATAAAACAGCAGAAAGAATTCTAAGAACCAAGTCAATGAGAGAATGGAAAATTAAGATTTTGCCAATAGGAATGACTGCTATTAGGGTACAGAGAACAGGCTAGAGGGGGGACAAAATTTACTGGGGAAAACTTCAGTGGAACCAAGGTATTGGGAGCAAATAGAGGGGGAAGGTAGTAGAATGGGAAGAGCCAAGAAGGCATTTTTATTGCAGGATAGAGACTGCCTTCCCTATCAGCGACTGATATCAGAACATAGGCAACGAGGGGGGGGGGGGTCCTAAGTGAAAGATCTGCTGTGGTAGAGTTTTAGTTGAATTTAGAACAGAAGTTGATGTTAAAAAAGGGGTAGTTAGTAGGATATACAAAAATATTGCACAATAGCTATAGGAATCAGTCATAGGAGGTTAGAAAAGGTTGGGAAGAGGGATTAGATAAACATTTGACAAGGAAACAAAGGAAAGATGTATGCATGACTCCCAAATATGCAACAAAGTCTGAAAGATTTAGAATTTTTGCTTGGAACTGTTTGGATTAGTATTTTTATACTTCAGGCATACTCCAAAAAATGTTTCCTGATGTAGATGGCAAATGTTGGAGGTGTGATAGGAAAGAAAGAGAAAACTGGGAACATATGTTTTGGCAGTGTAATGAGTTGGCAGACTTTCAAAATCCCTTCAGAGTATTCTAGGAGACATATAGGAAGAGCAAATCACTGTAACTAAGGAAATTATTTTTTATCTGGGATACAGGATCTGAATTGCCTCAAGGTAATTAGGCCTTGTTAAGTTAAGTTCTGGTGGCTGCCAAAAAAACACTACTAGAAAATGGAAATTAAAGTCTAAACTAACTGTACTTTATGTTGTGAATATTGTAACAGAGATAAAAGAACTGGAAATGAGATCTTTAGAAAAGGGTAGGAACAAAACATAGAAAAATGAAAAATGTGGAAACAATATATGCAGAATAATGATTTGGAGGAGGAGTGAGGTTTAAGGGAAGGCAGGGATTGAGCAATTTATGTAATGATGGATTGATTGTATAAGAGCATGAATGTGAGATGTGATGTTTGAAGGGTGTTCAAGCTGATGTCTTTAAAGCCTTCACGTCTCCTTTTGCAGATATTTGTAATAAAATATACATTTTGGAACTGAAATGTATGGCTTCCTGATTTTCACTGCCTGCTGCTTTGAATTGATTTGTTTTATATCATTCCCTTGCTACCTAGTTTACTGCTGTCGAATTTCACACTTCAAATATTGAGTTGTTTAGGAACCTCCTGTGTGGAATGGCATTAAAATTTTTGTTAAATTTACAGTTGGCTAGTTCCTCTAATTTACCATTATATTTTCCCAGTTCTTACTTTGTTCAAAGGTGTTTAATAGGGTAACGACCACAAGGGCCTTTTTAAGCCTAGCCATGTAAACCAAATCTCTGACAAGTTCTGATACCCTTGATAAGTGTAAGCATGGGCCTGGGAGATGAAACATTTACAGGTTACCTGTTTAAATTAGAGACATAGGTGCCAAACCAGGGATGAATTTCCAGTTTCCCATCCAGTTGTCCAAATTGCACTTGAATTCGGTTAGGGAGGAACTCTGCTTCACATGCATGGGGATCTTGTTCCATAGACAGAGTAGTCTCTGGGATACATACCCATCTCTCCAGCAAGTCGTATTTATATCACAGGCAAGGTTTTAGTCTTTAGAATAGGTAATTCTGCTATTGTTTGTGTTGTGGATATGTAGGAGTTCCATCAGAGTGGGGTATGACAATGCCCTGTATGCCAGGCATAGATCTCCCCTCAAAAGCCTGTAGGAGACAAAATACAGGGATAGGGGCTTGAGGTGGTCTGCATAGGATATATTACTTAACGCCCTGTATTTTTTTAGTGAGGAACCTCTCTGGATGTTCCAGTTGGATATGCTTGGTTAGGTGCACACCAAAGGGTGCATTGTACTCAGTGATAGGTCTAATGAATGTCAAATACACTGGAACAATGACTTCCTTGGACTTAGATGCCATACCTTTGTTTATAGGTTGTGCAACATTGAATGATTTCCTCACCACTTTAGACATGTGTGATGATCAAAGGCTAGACTGCCTGTGTATGTCCCGAAGTCCCTGACTACTGGGTCAACTCTAAGGGTTGTGTTGTCAATATGATAGTTACCAGGGATGGACGATTTCCAAAAGGATACTATTATGCATTTCTTGACATTTAGTTTTAGTCCATGGCTCTGACATCAATTATTTGTCTGTGCTAGCCCCTCCTGGAGAACATTTGTGTCATTGTGAGATTCAATGACAGCTCCTAATTTGTAATAATCTGAAAATTTAATCAGCCACAGACCACTGACACTGGCTTTGACTTCTGAAAAGTAAATGCCAAAAAGGAGCGGTCCAAGGACTGATCCCTGAGGGACTCCACTTGTGACTGGGCTCTTTGTAGAGGTGGACTCCCCAAGTCTAACTTCCTGGGTCCTGTCTGTGAGCTATTTGGCTATCCACCGGGTGACATACGGGTTAGTACCTAACCTCTTGAGTTTGTCAACAATGCCCGAGTGGGGTATTGTGTCAAATGCCTTGGCCAGGTCAAGGTAGGCAGTGTGAACGATTTTGCCCTCATCCTTCTCAAAGAAGTCCACCATGTTGAGTAGGCATGATCTGCCCTTGAAGAAACCAAACTGTTTTGGGTCCAGTGTCTGGAGGTTTACTATATCTCTCTTGATCATCTTCATGATCATTTTTTCTATGGCTTTACATATAAGACTAGTGAGACTTATGGGTCTGTAGAGGGGCCCACATTTATGCAGAGGGATGACTGTTGCCTTTCTCTATTCATGAGGCACAAATCCTCTTTGGAGGCTACAGTTAAATAGTAATTCCAGAATCCCTGATAGGTCGTGTTTCTTGCTATTTAGAAGGCATCCTGGAATATTGTCTGGGCCCATTGATGCAATGCTCTTGGTCTTAGAGAGAAAAATAAGGACCTGTTCCCTAGTGATAGTAGGGGGAGTTATATTTGATGATATTTCCTGAGGGAAGGTTGAGGGGGAGAGAGGAGTAAAGTTGGAGCTGAATTTATCAGCTAGGAATTTTGCTATATCTTCTGGCTCAGTATAGGTGGCTCCATTTACAATGAGCTGTGAACAACAATTGTGTATTGCCTTTGAGGTTGCAGACATAGCTAAAGAATGCTTTGTGGTTGTCCTTGGTCTGGGAGACCAAACTTGCCTCAAATTTGGCTTTGGTAGACTTTATTTGTCCTCTGCGTTGTTTAGTTTGATGAGAGTGCTTTTATCCTTCTGGATGCTGCACCAGGGGTTGGAGGGTGGCCTAATGGTTAAGGTGTTTGCCTTACAAACACAAGGTGCAGGGTTTGCATCTCACAGGGGATAATTGGCTAGGCTTAAAATGGCTCGCAAGGGCAGTTAGCCTTGTACTAATCTATGAACCTCCTAATTTTTGTCATGATTTTCTTCCTCCTGTTATACAGCCAATTGATTTTGTGATTCCACCAGAGTCGCTTGTTTTTTGAGTTAGTTCTGTACTTCTTCCTGGTGGGTACAACTGCCTCTATGCTACTGTTAACGTGCTTGTACAGGGTTTCTTTGAACAGATCTGCATAGGCAGAAGTGTTCTCAGGGTTTATAGGGACTTGAAATTTTGCCAGGTTCTCACTTAATAGCAAGAGATTAGCCTTAGAATAGTTCCTGAATATTCCCAGTTGAGCTGGGGGTCCCAGTTTTATTTTTACTTCAAAGGAGACCATTTTGTGGTCTGACCTTACCAGGGAGGGCATTACAGTAGGAGGGTGTGCAGTACTCTCTCATATTAGTGAGGACAAGATCCAGTGTGGTTGCACCCCTGCTTGGTGTATTGACTATCTGGTCTAAGACGTTTGTGTTTACAATATCTAGAAATCTCTGTACATGTACATTTGATGTCGTATAGGATTCCCAGTTAATAGCAGGGTAATTAAAGCCACTCATGAATATGGTATTGGATTGGTTGGTTAATGTTTCGCCTCCTCCTTCCTTCGGCTTTTCCCGGTTAGGGGTTGCCACAGTGGAACTCCAGTCTGCTAATGATTGGCAGTAGATTTTTTTTTACGTGCTGGCTTGCCAGGCCTAACGCACAACCTTCAACGAAGGAACGCCCATTCATGCATGTCGCCACACAGAAGACGCTCTAACTGAGAATCTAACGGGCAATGTCTAACTGTGAGGCGACAACGCTACCGCAGCACCACCACCGCAGTGTCTTTCGGCTTTATGGGGTCACCACAGCGGATCTCCGGTCCGCTAATGATTGGCAGTAGAGTTTTACGTGCTGGCTTGGTTGGTTAACGTTTCTAATAAGTTTAAATACTTGGTATGGGTTTCCTGGGTCATAGAGGGGCACCTATAGCTTGCAAGGAAGTGGTATTGGATTTTACCTATGGTGATTTGAACATGGAGCAGCTCAAGTTTATTTTCCTGTTTTACCAGCCTTAAAGTATATTTATTTTTGATGTAAATAGAGACCCCTCCACCTTTAGTCCCTGCTTGTGAAGTATCTGGTCTAAATGTGGAAGGCATTATAACCTTGCACTGTTCGTGTGCTCCCATGGCTTTAAACCATGTCTGAGACCCCACAGACATCAGCATTCTGTAGGGTAAAGAGAGCTTCCAGAGAGTGGATTTTTTTGTTTAAGCTCCTAGCATTGAGCAGTAATACCTTTAAATTTTCTTGGTTTTGATTTGCTATGTTGGAAGTACTTTCAGTTTGGCATTGTTTAAAAAAGGCACTATGAGGGAAGACAGTGTTTTAGCTAATATTCGAAAGCCTAGAGGGGAGAGGTGCAGATCATCCCCGGCAAAGCAGCATGGTCTGTAGACCATCTCCTTCCATGCTGCTGACAAATATTACACCCCGTTAGAATGACACCAGAAACTAAGCCAGTTATTAAAGTCAATCATGTTTTGTTCATATTGTGACATCATCCTTGAAGAAGGTAAAATGCTGCTCAATGCTAGGCTCATACCAGCCTGAGACACACATTCCGACAGCTCTATGATGTCTCTCTTCATATAGTCTAGGGTGGTACGTCTCGGGTCATTTACTCCCACATGGACTATGACCGAGTCGCATTTGTAATTGTGGCCCAGTGACCTGAGTGCATGCGTAATGTGGCGGATCCTAGCCCCAGATAAGCAACTGACCGTAACTTTCTCCTTACTTAACCTGGTGAGAGGGACATCAGTGTGTCTCACAATGGAGTTTCCAATGACTAGAATTTGGATTGTGTGTTAACTTGCTTTATGGGCTTAGAGGCAGAGGTTCCATGAAATATAGCTCTATGTGTTGATGTGGGTGTTGTTTTGAAAGTGTATTTGGGGCCTCTGAGGGTATTTCTTATGTGTACTTTGTCTAGATGGTCTTTGTGGTATCTGGTTTGCAATTATGTGGACAGTGCTTTTTGCTGCAAACTAGTTGTCCTGTGTGCAACTAGATATTGGAGAAATTTCAGTTGTGCTTTTACAGGAAAAATGTCACTCAAGGTGTCTGAATCTGTACAGAGCACTGCCAAACACTTTTGAAGGGGAAACTAATATTTAGACCCTGAAAATTTAAGGATGAAGTATTTAAGCAGATATTCTGAAGTTAGAACAAATCAAGCAGTACTTACTGAAAGCAAAGAATTAGCTCGTCAGGAATGATGAAAAGGGGAGTCACATGAATGGCTACTACTAATGCTGGACTCACCACAGCTTCACTCTGTTGGGATACAATATAGCAATAACCCACGCCTGGGTGTGGGCAATGCTGGATTTACCCATGGTTGGTGTGGTTTGGTCACGAGGGTGAAGCCCGAGTGGCCAAACAAAGGTAACCGTGGGTAAATCTAGCATTACCCACACCCAAAAGTGGATTATTGCTATTATACAATGACATTATTTAAGAAAAAAATAATTACTTTTCTTAAATAATGGCATTGTATAATGCCTCCTTGCTGCCCTTCTGCAGCTGTCTGGTATTCTGCAACGGAGAAAGCAAGATCTCCGTTGCTTTTTACAAACTGTTCCGTTATGTTAAAGGACTTTAACATAGTGAGACAGCTTTAAAAAAAGCAACGGAGAATCTCCGTTGTTTTTTTTTAAAGCTGTCTCGCTATGTTAAACCCATTTAACATAGTGAGACAGTTTTGAAAAAAGCAAAGGAGAAAGCAAGATCTCTGTTGCTTTTTACAAAGTGTCTCGCTATGTTAAAGGAGTTTAACATAGCGAGACAGCTTTAAAAAAAGCAACAGAGAATCTCCATTGCTTTTTAAATCTGTCTCGCTATGTTAAACCCATTTAACATAGCAAGACATCTTTAAAAAAAGCAACGGAGATAGGAAGATCTTCGTTACTTTTTTTTAAAGCTGTCTCGCTATGTTAAACTCGTTTAACATAGCGAGACAGTGTGTAAAAATCAACAGAGATCTTGCGTTCTCCATTGCTTTAAAAAAAAAGAGTTATACTAATGGAAAAATTCCGGGCGACTGGACCTTTTTCCATTAGAATAACTCTGATTTACAACATGCATGCTGACCAATTAGCATGCACGTTTTAGAATATTAATGGGGGGTCGTTGTGTAATACTCCTTTGCTACTTTTCTTGCCAGAAGCAAAATGTTAGCACCGATCTCAAGAAGAGAAGCAGGCCATAGCCTGTCTGGTGATCCACAGTCTCCTCCCAGATGATGCAAGGGACTGTAGGCTTGTAGCCTTTTCTGGTAGATGTCTCAAATAGCAACCAGACCAATCAGGTATGTTAAGCACAGACACACTCTCCAGCCAGAAACCAATGCACTCTGCTCCTACTCTCACCAGGATCCGAATATAAGCACAGATTCCAAGATATTGGCTATAAAGCAGTTATTAGGCTTTCTGGTGATCAGCAGTCTCCAGGAAATATCACTGTACTCCTCCTTTCACCAGGAGAAAACAGAAGCTCTAATCCCAAGATGACTACTGAGAGGCAGAATGTGGGCTCTACAGAAACTGGTGGTCTTGCATTAGATGCTTAAACGTAAGATGAAAAAATGTATCCTAAACACTGCAGTGTGCACTAAGCAGTTAGATATGAAACTAAGTAAGTTATGTTTTAGCTGTAGTAAAAGTTAAGTTTTAGTGGAGAGCCACTATTTTTAAAAGAGCAGGATCGATTGAAAATGGTGTGGGCACTTTTGTTTTCTGGTACTATGGAATACAGTATGACGGCCAGTAAATTTAAGTAGATGAAGGGGAGCGATTTCATAAAATGATATTTTTGTGCTTACTCACACCAGCCAGTAAAAGCAGAGAGGAAATGAGATATATGGTCAAATTAACATAAGGGGCAGGCAACTAAAAAGACAGCGGTGTTTAAAAACACAACAGTAACAGGGTGGGAAAAATTCTGTCTGATTAACAAGAGACAGAACTGTGGTCTCTGTTTCAAGTTTTAATATGCAGTTAAAAGCAGAGTACAAGAAAAACAGTGTCAAGAAAACCAGTCATAGTGTACAAAATAGAAAAAGGCAATAAAATAATACAAAATACAAGAAATAAAAAGTAAACTAACCTTTCCCTCAAAGCAAGCTGTGGCAGAGTCTGGGGTGAGCCTTTCCAGTAAAATCAAATATATGTGCCAATAACTTGCTGACATGACATCCATCCTTCCTTTCATCTTGGAATTTACTGCATTCATAGCGCTCCATAATGTATGTCATGTGTTATTCTTGGGTCTATATCACATCAGCGAATGCTGAACAACTGAAGCAAAGACAAACCAGTGAAGCAATACTTCGAAACTCAAAGAAACCTCTCCAACCAAATAGTTCCTTAACGCAATTTTTATTATAAAGCACTAGCAGCGTTTTCGCTACTCTAAAAAGGTAGCTTCTTCAGAGGAAGTCATAATACAAAAACTAGCGCCACAATGCTGATATAGGAAAAAATTTGCTGATCTGTTCCTTCGCTGTTTTCAGCTTTCGGATTTTGAAGTTCGATATATCAGCATTTGATATTTTTAGCATTCGCTGATGTGATATACACCCGTTATTCTCTCCATCAATGGTAGGCTCTCCAACTGTGATAAATGACTTCTTCCCTTCTATCACTTTTTGGAAGTGAGTCTACAGTCTTATGCATTGTTCTGTTTTTGTGATTAAAAAATACTACCACCACAGGTGTGAATAGTACCTTTACCTCATCCCTTTGTCCTTCACCTGGATTTTGAATAAATTCTTGCTTTATTCACATATATAATTGTGCATTGCCTGCAAATCTTACTTTCCACTATCCTAGGATCTTGTAACATTCCCATTCACTCTTGTTTCCCTGAATTTAGGCTTGTTTTGTACTGATCATCTGATGTTGCATCCACATTAAACATGGATTTTTAACTACAAATAGACCATGACCCAACCCCCCCCCCCCCGCATCTATCCATCATCTGTTTGAGAAACTGCTGGTTGCCCACCCAAACCCACTGACCTGTCTGCAGAACATGTATGTCATTTCATGTGGGAGACCTGCTCTTTTTGAAGCCAGAAAGTATGTTCAAGAGGAAGCTATTTCTGGTTAAAGCAAGTCTCTCTAAATTAAGTTCTGGCATCCATAAGATCCTTAAGCAGTTTATTTTCTTCTAGATTATGATATTTGTAATTGTTTTATATATTTTTGCAGATGGTTGAGTTATGAGAATGCAGTGGAAATAAGAATGTATTAAAACTTTTTCTACCCATGTTTTTGCTAAAGCTAGTACAACGGAATTTATTCACTGAGTCCTTCATTTCCAAGTATCCACTTCATCCTTTTTACAGCTGTTGGAGATTTAGAGCCTTTCCAAGTGAGCAGTGGACAAAAATTGGAGAACCAGGCCTGGATGTAATGCTAGTCAGTCTCAGGACATGTACATGTATGTGTGCGCACACACAAGTGTATATGTATACATACAAAATGCCATTTTACCCATTGACATATTTCTGGGATGAGCGAGGAAATTGGAGATATCAGTGAAAGCTAACAAAGCTGTAAAGAAAAACATGCAAACTGTACCCAGAAGGTACCTCAGTCAAGAACCACATGGGAAATCTAAGGGCTGTAAGTCAGCATCTCTAACTACTTGCATCACTGTTGGACATCAGACTTAATTATCCAAAAATTTTTCTTCAGTGCTAGTGGCATTGGATTTGGTGAGAATGCTGTTAATCAGTGCAGTTATTTTTCTATGAAATATAGATTTTCTGTCAGTGCTATTGATACTTCTCTGAACACCTATGTATGTTTTTGTAGCTTTTGCAGACTTCATATCTGCAAAGGACAGAAAAATATCTACGCAAGATGCGCAAGTTTTGAAATTCATAAACATGAACCACAAACTGTAAAATCCACAATCCACACAGGACCCAGAAACCACTCCAATCCAACTTTATTCACTAAAATAACCACAATTAGCACTTTTGTCTGTAGTAAACAAACTTTATCAGATGAGGTTCAATTGAGTAGTCCACCATATTTAAAACATACCCCATCATCATGCGACTTCCAATGTTTCACATTTAAAGAGCCCACACAAAATTATAAGCATTGTAAAATACATCACATAATGCTAACAGAACCACTTAAAAACATACTTAAAAAAGATGATAAAATGAAAAAATGCCTAAACAGCCATTAAAATAATTGACAATATATAACAATATATATATATTATGTGTAAAAACACTCCGCTCTGAAAAGCTTTATGGTTTAAAACTGGCTGAACAGATATCAACTCATTTAAGCCTGGACTTGCACTTGCATTACATTTCAATTGCCACAGCAGTTCATTTTTGTCCAAATGCAACCCCAAAGGACCACCCTTTGGATTTTTGATCAACTTCTCCAAAACAACGAATTTAAAGCAATGTGTAGGATGCAATTTAGTGTACCTAGTCAAAGCTTGTGTTTCTTGTGCTTTAGAAATGGCATACACATGTTCCCTTATCTTATCTTTTAATGCACTTTCTGTCCTGCCCACATAAAAGGTGATGCAAGACTCACATAGGGCTGCATACACCACTCTTTTTGTATTACAGTTATAATTACCTTGCATTTGATATATCTTCCCATTGATAACAAATGCCTGGGTGCATTTTATATAGGGGCAAGCTGTACAAAACCCACATCTTTTTATGGTAAAATCTTGATTGTGTGAGAAAGAATTAACAGGCATTTCCAGGAAATGTTTTCAGTTTTTACCTCTCCTGAAGATTATTGTTGACTTGTCTCCTAACTTGCTAGCCAACTCATGATCTTCCCTAATAATTACCCAGTTTTTCATGAGTATTCTTTTAACCTCTGCTTGGTGTAAAGAAAGAGTGCTGATAGACATTTTCAGATCCAGTACAGACAAAGAAGGAAATAAAAAAGTGACCAATAAGCAGGAGGTGGTTCTGCTTCTCATGTTTCTGACAGTAAAGGACACAGAGAGACTTTGCCAATGAAACCGTTTCCAGTGTACCAAAGCAAAATGCTTGAGAGACAGGAAAAAGTATAGTAGTCAACAAGAAATCAGGAGTACCTTGGACTTGGTTGTAAGATGAAGATAATCAGGAAAAAATAACTAGCAACACTGAGGTTGGTGAATAAATGTGAGACTATAAAGCACCAATCATACTTGTGAAATATGGCTTTGCAAGAAAAAAAAGCTTAAGGAAGACTGCACTTTTGGGGACTTTGTTAAACTTGTGGATGGACTGTAAAGCATATACTCCACTCTGTCATTAATTGTTAGAAGGATACTAAAGGGAAAAAGTAACTGTAAGTTAAACAATTTTTGTTATTAGACAAAAATGTAAATCACACTGCTACAGCATGGCCCAAATCCACTTTATTGTTGTACGAGTCCACAACAAACACGAAAAACTCCACAACATGTACTGCACACACATATTGAGCACTTTCTTCCCTTCAACCAGGGACTTCATCAGAATCAACCAAGTTGAGTAAGCATGACCTGCCCTTGATGAGTCCAAACTGAGATGGGTCCAGTGTTTGGAGGTTCCCTATGTTCTAATTGATTAGTTCCATAGATCTTTTCATGGCTTTGCATATGAGGCTAGTCAGAATCAATCTGTTATTTTTTTTATATTTAGAGTCACTGGCAAGAAAATAAGGGAAATTCAAGAATATAATTGGTATGGTAATGAAGAAAAGTTGGCTTTATTTGCAGATTATATTATTTTGTACTTGATAAATCCAGAAAACGACATTTCAGTTTGGGAACATGTTGAGACATTTTTGATTTTTTTTTCAGGAAATAAAATTTAATAAAGATAATTATATACCTACACAGGAACTGGGTCAGTAAAACCCATATTTATGGGGACAAAATAAGATGAAGTGTTCAGGAGTATAGATTAAAAAGATGTCTGTTATGGCAGTTAAGGATATGTGGGAAGAGACTAAACAAAAGATACTAGAAAAGCTGAAACACTGGAAGCTCATGTTTTATGGATAGTAAGATACAAGCAATGAAAATCGTTTAGTCCCTTTAGTTTTGAATACAGGTCAGGCATATTTTTGTAGCAACCAGAGGAGAAGTCCTGGACAGTAGGTAATAAAGAGATTAAGGATTTTTTTTTTTGGTAGGGGAAGAGGGCAAGAGTTAAGTGTGATATGCTGATCTTCCCCATAGAGCAAGGTGGTTTAGGATTACCTGATTTGAAGGGGCGTTTTACAGCTACTCAGCTGAGGCTCATATTTATTTATTTATTTATGTTTATTTATTTTACATTTGTTAACCGGGCTAGTCTAGCTGGATATATGTCCATTTTCAGTAGAGGCCCGAGGAGAAAAGCTCCACACATACTAAATTACAAAGAGACAATTTATAAAAAAAAAATTAAGTAGAAAAAGAATATACATTTAGTAACATGAAAAAACAAAATACCTAAGGAACACACCAAAATATAGTCGTTCAGTAGAAGCATTAAAAAAGTCAAGATTAGCAACATGTTTTCGATAATCCGTTGGAGAGAAGAAGTAGAACAGGAGATAAGAAGGGAGTTACAGAAGAAATACAAAGGAGGAAGAGAGAAAGAAGCAAAAGTCTAGTGAGGAGAAGGGTAAGAAGATGGAAAAGAGGACAGGGGAGAGAAAAAGGAGGAGTGGGTCAGAGCATAAGAGGAGAGCAACAGGGCAATAAGAAGAAGGAATAAGTATAGTTAATACGTATAGTGTAAAGTTCTAGTAGAGTAGGGGGAAAGAAGAAGGTTAGTCAGGAGTCCTACATATACAAAATACAAGCAGAAGGTTATAATTCAAAATGAAAAGGGATGATGATTAAGCAGGTGTGGGGGAGTACAAGAAATAAGTACTTGGTGGGAATTTGGATGCATGTTCTTCATGTTTCACTGTTGCAGTCATTACATGGATTATCTGCTTGCAGGTAGCCCTCAGTCGGCCTGATTAACAAAGTCTTGGGTCCTGCGTCGGTTGCTGTCCCTTCTTCCTTGACGTTAGGTCGTCAGGGGTATAAAACATGCAGCCGATGCCATTACATCCGTCTTTCTTGCCGTGCGGTGCCTGAAGCAGAAGCAATTTGCAAGTGCCAGTTGGCCAACTCCTGAAATTTTCGTTCTTCAGTTTCAGAACCGAAGTCTTCAACTAAAGCTAAGTTTACCCCGTTGGGGAAACTTTTTCTTGCTCCTTACCGATGTCAGTAAAAGTTAATAATTGCATTACTTGTGGAAAGCAAATACCTCATAAAGATTTTCATTCGTACTGTATTCCTTGCCTAGGCCCTGACAACGACGTACCTTGCTGTTGGTTTTGTTCTTTATTTAATCAGTGCACTATCCGTCGTCTGTATATTTTCTCCTCTAAATATTTTGGTTCTAGGTTTAATTATCCAGAAATGTCGTTGGTTAGCCATCCGACTACCAGGATTCCGAAAAAACACAAAGATAAAGACAGAGACTGGCTGCTGAGGTCCAAAACTGCCAACGATGCTTCTCCTAAGCCAGTCGCCAGTTCACCGTTAGTCAGTGAGGTGCTTTCGCAGCCCCTGATACCCGCTACTTCTGATTCGCAGGCCTGTACTGAGACCCATTCGGAGTCCAGTATGCTGCGAGATGCTTCAACTATGGAACTCATGGATGTCTTTACCTTGGATGGGTCCAGAGCCGTTGTGCAGGCATCGGCATCTGAGGGGTGTATTCAGGCCTACGGACTTGCATATTAAACTGACGCCTCCTTCTTTATTTAGGCCTAAATCTCGAACCATGCCTAAAAAAATGACGCCCAGACCACATGCTCAGGCCTCTATGCTTTAAAAACAAATAAGAATGGTTGAAGATCTAATAACTGTAATCAGGGGTAGCCAGCTCCCCCTTCTAAGAGGCCTAGGACCGAAGATAATTATGAATCTTCTGATCAGGATTTTGTTTTTTCTGATTTTTCTGATGATCTGGATTTGCCCTTATCTACTTATGAAGATTCTGATGCAGAGGACTCGATTCCCTCTGCTTCCCCTCCTGAGGATTTTTCTTTTGGGGAAACCTTACATACTGTAAGGGAGCATTTCCACTGGAAAAGCCAGGATTTTTCTGATTCAAAAAAGAGGCTTCGGGATTTCCTTCTCCTACCTCAACATAGGCCTTTAGCTATTCCTCCTGTACTAGACATTGTTGATGATGCTTTTTCGGAATCTAGTTTGGCCCCTGATTCCTTGCCTCCTGCTCCCAGAAAACCTGACAGATGCTACAGGGTCCCAGAGTCCCACAAGTTCCTTTTTAAAAATCCTATTGCAGATCCAGAGACTATTTCACAGAGGCCCAAGGGCATTAAGGCTTCTACTGCTAAAAATCCTACCCCTTCTGATAGAGACTCCAGGGCGCTGGATAGATTGGTTAAGAAGGTTTACACCTCTGCAACCTTGGCCAATAGGGCTTTAAACTTCCAGTTTCATATGTTAAAGTATCAGCAACATGTTATTGGACTGCTTAAATAGAAAATGATGTTGATTCCTGACTGTGTGGAAACTAGAGAATTACAGGATTTAATGCATTCTGCTGAACAAGTTGGAAAACATACTTTGCAGTGTGGTTTTGATTCATTAGAGGCCTCTTGCAGGACTGCTGTTACTGGGTCTGTGCTCAGAAGGTATGCTTGGCTTAAGAAGCAATCTTTGCCTGATCATGTTCAAGCTAAATTGCTGGATGCTCCCTTAAATCAGGACCGCCTGTTTGGCAACAAGGCTGAGGAAGTTCTTAAGAAGATGGAAGATAAAGCAAAATCTATGCAAACTGTTAAAGATTTCTTACAAGTTCAGCCTCCTAGATTTAGTAGGCACTGGCCCTCTAAGAATTGGTCCTTTCCAGCCCCTTCCAGGTCTTCTCAAGCCAAACCCAGACACAGCAAAAACCCCAGGTTTCAGTCCCAGGGGACCCACAGGACTAAGCAGTGCGGGGCCTCCACTTCCAAATCTAGGAGTAATAAGACCCCCCCCATGGTAAACTGACTCAATGACTTCCTTTTAAAATTACCAAGCACTTATCAACTGACTGCCCCTTTGGGGGGAAATATTGCTTTTCATTCAAAGAATTGAGAATTCATTACCCAGGACAAATGGGTTTTAAATATAGTGTCCCAGGGATACAGATTTCACTTCCACATGTTGCCAACACCAAGTGAGTGGCCAGACCTACCCCCAAATCAGTGGGCAGAGGCCCAAAAACAAGTACTTTCTCTCTTAAGCATGGGGGCTATTCAGCTGGTACCAGAAGAGGAAAAGGGACAAGGTTTATACTCGAGACTTTTCCTGGTACCCAGAAAAGACAATTCATGGTGCCCTATCCTGGACCTGTCTACTCTAAACACCTTTTTGGAGATTCCAAATTTCAAGATGCTGACTCTTCACCAGTTACTTCCTATGCTAGGCAAATTGCCTGGTTGGCAACACTAGATTTAAAAGAAGCATACCTGCACATCCCAATCAGGGAATCTTGCAGAAGATACCTACACTTCAAAGCGGGCTACACACATTATTAGTTGTCTGCACTGCCCTTTGGCTTGTCTACTGCGCCCAGGGTATTCACAAAGTGCCTAGCTCCAGTTATTGCATTTTGCAGGCAAAGAAATATTCAAATATACCCATACCTGGACGATTGTCTAATTCAGGCAGAAAGTCAGGACATACCTTTGAATCATCTGGCCTTTGTTCAAAGGGTTCTAACTTGTCTGGGGTAAACCATAAACAAAAAGAAATCACACCTGGTACCCTGTCAACAAATTATATTCCTGGGAGTAAGCTTGAATACAACTTCCCAGATGGCTTACCTCACGCCAGAGAAACAAATTCATTTGACAACCTACTTCAAACAAGTGGCCACAAAAACCCTGCTGTCTGCAAGACAAATACTGCAAGCCTTGGGGTTCATGGCCTGCATTCTTCTCATTCCATATGCAAGACTGCATACTACAGTGGTATCTAAAAAGTCTATGGTGTCAGCATTCTCAGGATCTAGAAGCAATGATTCTTATCATACCTTGCCTACGCCTAGAGTTCCTTTGGTGGGCGGAGGCCTGCCACCAAAACAAGGGACTACCTCTCACACCACCCCCTGCCGCCCAAACCCTAACAACAGATGCTTAGGACTATGCATGGGGGGCTCACCTGGCAGGGAAGTGCATTCAGGGCAAATGGAACCCAAGTCAAATGCACCTGCATATCAGTCAAAAAGAAATGTTAGCTGTACAGAATGCCCTGACAGCCTTCAAGGACCACATTCTTCCAGGACAGCTAATGGTATCGATGGACAACACCACTGTTATGTGGTACATAAACAAGCAGGGGGGTACACATTATTCCTACCCCCCTCTGCAAACTAGCCATGGCATTGTGGAACACAACCTTGAGCTACCAAGTGCACCTACAAGCTCAATTCCTGCCAGGAAAATTAAATACACTGGCAGACAGACTAAGCAGAAACCTCATGGAGCCACACGAGTGGAAGCTGGAACCAAGGATTTTCAACATGTTGACAAGCAAATGGGGGAGCCCAGATATACACTTTTTTGCCTCTCCCCAGAACTACCAGTTGGACAAATTTTGCACAAGGACTCACCACAAACAAGCCTGGAAAGTGGATGTTCTGTCCTTCAGTTAGAAAAACCTATCGGTCTATGCCTTCCCCCCTCTGCCTCTGCTCTCCAAAGTACTACTAAAAATCAAACAGGACAAACCAAGGATGATTTTGATCGCTCCAGACTGGCCATGCCAGCACTGGTACCCCCTCCTGGCAGTGTGTCACGGTTATCCCCATGGCACCTACTTCAGACTCCTTCTCTGTTGTCTCAGCAGGAGAACCAGATTCTGCACCCTCAGCTTCTAACACTTAACCTTGCAGCCTGGCTAATTACATAATCTCTCCTTTACCATCCCTCAGTAAACGTGATGGATATCATTTTAGAGGCAAGGAGGCCTAGTATTAGAAACTCTTGTGCTGAAAAATGGAAAAGATTCTATGCCTGGAACCAATCTCAAGGGATGAGCGCAGCAGCACCCAATTTACCTCAGATTTTACAATACTTAACTGAGATGCTTCACAAGACCCTGTATTTTTTCTCCATTAAAATCCATGCCTCAGCCATTTCAGCTCATTATAACACAGAACATCCCCTCTTCTCTCATCCACTGCACAAGCAGCTCCTCAGAGGGGCCAAAAATTTGAGACCACCAAGGAGAGCTCCAACCCCAGCCTGGGACCTTAACTTTGTTTTTGAGAAACTCACTCTACCTCCTTTTGAGCCAGCTGCTACTGCAGACTTAACATTTATTTCTTGGAAAACAGCTTTCCTTTTAGCAATCACTTCAGCTAGAAGGGTATCTGAATTACAGGCCCTTATGGCAGTGGAGCATTTCATCATCTTTCATGCGGACAGGGTGTCCCTCAGAACCAATCCGCCCTTCATGCCCAAGGTGGTATCCAGTGTGGCACTTAATCAGTCCATTCATTTGCCAACCTTCTTTTCCAATCCACAGAACAAAGGGGAATGGATACTGCATTCCTTAGATGTGCACAGACAACTTAGATTCTACTTGGACAGGACTAAACCTCAAAGGAAGTCTGAACAACTGCTGGTGGCATTTGCTGCAGGGGCAGAGGGGAAGGCTATTTCAAAGCAAACCATTTCTAAATGGATAAGCCATTGCATTCATTTCTGCTATAAGCACCATGGAAAACCTATCCCTCAAGGGATCAGACCTCACTCCACCAGGGCTGCATCTACCTCTACAGCCTTTCTCAGAGGCGTCCCTACCAGGGACATCCTAGAAGCTGCTACCTGGAGTTCTATACATACTTTCACTAAGCATTATCATTTGCCAATTTTCTCTAAATCCAGAGTTGGCTTTGCCACTGCAGTCTTGCAGGGCCTTATAGCTGATCCTAATGCTATCTAAATTCCTCCTCCCAACCAGAGCTTTGGGAATCTACCCAAATGTAATGACTGCAACAGTGAAACATGAAGAACATAGTACAGTTGTGTACACTTACCATAAATGTAGATGTTCGAGTGTATTCACCGTTGTAGTCCTGGGTACCCTCTCTCCAGCCCCCTAACTTCTTTTGGCTATAACCTCTGCTTTCCTTTACTATGCTTAAAAGCCTTTTTGGTGTATTTGCTTTTTTGTTGGAGGTATATCATTGTATTTTTATATTTAATTGCTTCCCATTAAGTGGGCACCTAACATCTGGGGCAAGAAAAACTGATGTAATGGCGTCAGCTGCATGTTTTATACCCCTGACGACTTGACATCATGGAAGAAGGGACAGCAACCGATGCAGGACCCAAGACTTTGTTAATTAGGCTGACTGAGGGCTACCTGCAAGCAGATAACCCAAATGTAATGACTGCAACAGTGAATATACTCGAACATCTACATTTATGGAAAATGTACACAACTGTATTTTCCTGAAGTTGCAGAAAGTATACTAAGAACTAAGACAACAAGAATATTGAAAGGAAAATTTACCAATAGGGATGACTGGAGGGTACAGAAAATAGGCAAGAGGGATGAATTTCTAGAGAAAACTTTCAAAGCAACCAAGGTATTTGGAGCAAATAACTAGAGAGGAAAAGATAATAGTGTGATGAGGCCAAGTAGTAGTAGTTTGGACTGCAGGTTAGAGATTGCATTCCTAACAAAGATTGATATCAAAGTATAGGCATTGAAGAGATAGGGGAGTCCTAAGTGAAAGACCTGCTGTGGTAGATTTTTTTGTTAAATCTTTAACAGATGCTGCTGTGAAAACGGAGTAGTTAGTCGTCGTCTTCTTTCGGCTTTTCCCAGTTGGAGGTCGCCACAGCAGATCACCTGTCCATTCATGATTGGCAGTGGAGTTTTACAGTATCAAGTTGCTAGCATGGCACCCAACCTTCCACGGAAGGCGCGCACACACACACGCACGCACTTATGCCTAGGGCCAGTTTAGAGTAGCCAATCCACCTACTGCATGTCTTTGAGATGTGGGAGCAAACCGGAGCACCTGGAGGAAACCCATGCAACCACAGGGAGAACATGCAGACTCCGCACAGAAGGCACCCCAGCCAAGAATCAAACCGGAGAGCCTCTTGCTGTGAGGCTGCAACGCTAACCGCTGCACCACCGTGACCACCCCAAAACAGAGTAGTTAGTAAGGCATATAAAATACTGCATACTAACTATAAGAATCAGTCAAAGGAGGTTAAAAAAGATTGGGAAGAGAGACTGGAAGAGCAACTTACAAAGGACCAATGGGTGGGCATATTTGGGGAGCAAATGGCCATAGCTAAGGAATGCTTCCTTTTAGGTAGGACACAGTATCTGAATTGTCTAGACATAACAGTAAGGCTGTATTAAGTTTAATTCTATTAGCTGCCAACAAAGCAGGTACTAGAAAATATAAATTAAAATCTAAACCAACTGTTTTTGTAGTACTGAATACTGTAGAAGAGATAAATGAACTGGAAATTGGATATTTTGAAAATGGAAGGAACAAATGACATGGAGATAAATTGAATTTGTGGGAACAATACATGCAAAATATTGTTCGGAAAGAGGTTCAAAGGAAGGCCTGAATCGTGCAATTTATGGAACGTTGGACTAAGTGGGAGTCATTATAAAGAACGGAAGCATATATAATGTATGTAAATGAAAGAAAATGGCAGTAATTATTTTTCTTTCTAGTAATTTAATTGTGCCTGTGTCTTAAGTGATAACTTAAAGGTGTTTAAAAAAGATTGTTCAAGTGCAAGGGCAATGCCAGGCTGTGTTACCCAAGCTACGCACACTTTGAAACAAATGGCAGTTTGTATCCAAAGTGGTAGTTTACTTCATATCATATACTTGCAACTTAAAATACATGGAGTTATAATTAGATGCTTTCATATACCCATGCAAGGACTTCTGAGAGGTGTGCCATATTGTAGTTTACTAAATGTGGTTGCTAAATATTTTCTTGAGAAAACATGCAGTGGAAGTCATGGATTTTAAATGCAGTGTCATATTCATATTAAAAATTGTCAACAGATGGACTGAGATAGAGAAAAGCATTTGGACAAGTGGAGTAATTTATATAGTGAAATATAACACTAAGGTCATAATTCATAAAGATGCACTACACTTCAAGCAAGCAAGCAAATAAAAACAGATAAAGCCCTTTACTATCAGTCCACACTAAACTCCTCCCATCACAATCCTAAGCAGATCTGGTCCACAATAAGCTCCGTACTCCATACAGGTATGCTAGCACCCCCCCCCACCTACCATCCCCTCTTTCTTCGGCAGTATAGCTGACTCTTTCAACATACACTTCACTGAAACCATTCAATTACTAGCCAAACAACAACTCTCCTCATCCACTAGCCCTTCACACAACCCCAAACATCCAACCCCTCCTTCACCTTCTCCACGGTACCCACCTCCTATATAAAAAAAAAAACTTCTAACAAAACTTAAGCCCATTAAACTCGCAGTTGACAACCTACCCTCACAATACCTAAAAATAGCAGCGGACACCCTAGCCTATCCAATTCCCATATTAATTAACCGTACTATAGCAGAAAGCTACATGCCTACTCTGTGGAAGATCTCACACATCATTCCCCTACAAAAAGGTGGCTCCTCACTGACCTTTCCAACTACTGCCCCATTGCCATCTTCTCCCCAATCTTCAAGATTCCCATTGCCATCCTCTCCCCAATCTCCAAGATTCTTGAGAAATGTAGTTTTTAAACTATCTATTAACTAACAATCTCCTGTCCAGAGCCCGACATGACTTCTGGCCATTTCACAGCACCACCTCTGCCCTGCTTTCCTTCACTGACACGATCCTGCACCATAAAAACAATCGCCTATTCTCCTCTGCTATATTATCTGGACCGATCAAAGGCTTTTGATATAGTATCTCACAATATTCTTTCTGTCCTCAGTAATCTTTTCTTTTTCCCTCTGTTAACAATTGGTTCCATAACTATCTCTCTGGCTGACAACAATCAGTGGTCTTTCAAGATCAGCTATCCCCTAGTCTCCCAGTCCCCCTAGGCTACATCAACTCCCTTCACACCTCCACCAAACATGTCACATCATACAATATGCAGATGACTCCAGTCTTATCTGCTCTGCCCCCCCCCCCCCCCCACTTTACCAGAACTCCAAAATATCACACAAGAGTCATTCACATCTGTGGAAAGCTGGCTTTCCAATGCCCAACTTGTACTCAGTCAAAACAAAACCAAACTCCTTATTTTTCAACCCTCTCAATCTATACAGTCGTCCGCCCTCTTCAACATTCATGCCAAGAACAACATCATCATCTCCCAATCCGACCACACCATACTTCTAGTTCTGGAAATTGACAACATTCTCAAATTCGACCTCCACATATCTCTTACTTTAAAAAAAAGTTCATAAAACACTCTGGGCACCTTATAGAAATAAACAATACTTAACCAGGACAGTCAGGACCGCTATTGCCAACTCCCAGCTAATCTCCACCTTACACTTTGCCTCTCCCATACTTACCAACCTTAGACAGACTGACCTAAACAGACTAGAATCCTGCTACAATAAAATTGCAAAGTTTGCAACAAGCGCATCCTATTGTAGCTACCACTGCAGCTCACTTAGGGAACTTGATTGGCTTGAACTCCCTCAACTTCTACACCTGAATCAAGTCTCATTTGCCCACAAACTAATAAACCACCCCCATAAGATCCCATCACTTCAAAACTTACTCCAGCCGTACTCTTTTTCTAGACCCCCAAGATCCAACAGCAAAAATCTACTTCTAACCACCAAACTCAAAAACTCAGTAGGAGAAGCCCTATTCTCCTGTGCCATTTCTAAACTATGGAACAACCCCCACACACACACACACACACCTCAGTAACCAAATTACCATCCAGCAGTCTTCAAAACCACTCTCAAATCTCACCTAAAAATGAATTGACTCTGTCTGCCCTTGCTCTAACCCCCGACTAACAAAATTCCTAGTCACTTAGTAAAGAGTTATTTTCTTTATATCTTATCAGCTTGATCCTTGGGTATCATTTAATTGTCTACTCAGTTTTACAACTGTTTTGTACTCATTACCCTTTGTATGTTTTTTGTTTCTTACTACTATGCTATGTACTCTGCATGCCATGTTGTTTACTGTGAAATCATCTACTATTGTAACATTTTCTATTGTAAGATTTCTTATTTGTACTTGTGGACCTTTTCTCCCCAGGCCTCAACTGAAAAAGGACCTGTGTCCAGTCGGAATTTCCCGGTAAACAAATGTACATAAATAAATAAATAAATAAATAAAATAAATAAAAAGCAGCACTGCATGAAGACAAAAAAGACATTTGCATATCGAGATGAAAATGTGTTTTTTTGGAAAGAGAGCTGTGCTCAAGGGTACATAAATGAGCCAGGTAACAAGTTTGGAACTAGACCCATTTGTGCAGTGCAACTGTGCAGATGGACTAAACCATGCTATGAAATTTATGCCCAAAAGAGCAGGAAATATATGGCACAATCTCACAAGAAGAGAAATGAAAATGTTAACAGAGACCATTTTGTGTTAATATAAAGCATTGCTTTTTAGAGCTAGGTTGCACATGTTATCACATCTGTCAGCACAGTGGTTCCACATGCTACACACAGTTAAATAGACATATGTGTATTGTCACTGCTGTGGTGTCCACATATGTGTTACGTACTAGATTCCTGAAAGTGGAAGGAAATGGGTATACAGGAAAGGGGGAAGAATAAATGCAGTGTAACATATCCAAGGACAACATGTAGGGATGTACATATTGGTGGTGAAGGAAGACGAGAAGCTTTTTTTTTTTTTGAGGGGGGGTTATGGTCCCATTCTTTTATTTTGGAGAGAATGGAAAAAGAGAAGAAATGGGAAAGGTAAATAGGGATTAAGAAAGTGGGAGAGCTAAGTACACTGATGCAGATGGGCTAATATGGAACAGCACAGACTTTTAGGGATTGGAAGTGTATACAATAGTATGAGCAGATACTGAGAAACAGTGACAATCAGAGGGCAGATAAATGGTGATGGGAGACCTGGGCAACATGCAGTGTATGGGACAGGACACAGGAAGAGCAAGTGCGCATAGCCAGTGGATAGAATGGGGAAAAGCAGCTATCATGTCATCCCTGTAGTGGCCCAGATGGGTTTTACAGGGATCTATCCTCTCATACTGGATGAGTGTGGCTAGTGGTATAGCCCCATTTCTCCTCTAGTGCCCTGATGCTAGCAGCCAGCTGGTTAAGCAAATCTGCTGTTTGCTTCAGCATGCTGTCTGTATAGCCCACGCATCTGCTCATTGTTTGCTCATCTGCAGCTTCCACCACTTACTGTAGCTGTGGCTGGGCTAACCCAAGCAATGCAGGTAAGCTGTCTGCTGTTGGGAAGCCATACTCTCCCCCAACAAGCCAGCCCCAGTCTCACCTTCTCATGACCCTCATCTGCAACTTCGGCAGGGGTGGGATAATATGAATGGAGCAAATCTGTCATTTGGATTTACAGTGAGGAGACAAAAATGGAGGACAGTCATAAGTAAATATTTTGATATTGGAATGAAGGTTGACATGTCAGCCATTATATGGGGAACTAACTGTGGCTGACTTCTAGCTTTTCCTGCTTCCAGCAGAAAATGGTTATTTTTTGCATCACATTCTACTCATGGAAGAAAAGGGGGACATCAGAGAACTGCAGTAAAAAGAAGATGAAATGCTAGAACAATATCTCTACAAATCCCATAGTTGTTTTCCATTAGCTGCATGAAAGACAATAGGCAACTCCTACATATATGGTAAGATGCATAAGTAGAATATAGCACATTTATACATGGGGACACAACAGGTGGAATACTGAGTGAATCCACCCTAGAGCAGGGCCTTGCAAAAATGCACCACAAGAAAAGAAAATCACTTTGTTCCATCACCACCTTCAGGTGACATGGTAAGCCTTCACAGTAGCATCCCTCATTCCTAGGATAAACTTGACTTTTATTTACCAGTAGCAACAACAGTCCCAACCCTCCAAAAGGATAAAAAGGCATCATAAAACTAGAAAAAACACCATACAGTTCTCCCTGGCCTCCTATTCCCATTTACGGAGCTTATCAAGGTTATTGCTCCACAGTACATCAAGCTTGTGGATAGCCCATCATCCAGATTGTACCAAGCATGTACATTCTTTAAAGCACCATGATAGGAGCCCATTAGGCACTCCCTGAAACGGCCCTGAAGAAAATAAAGCATTGTCTTGCTCTCCTTCACATACCATGCAAGCACTTTCTGTTGGGAGCTACTATTTTCTGAAATCTGCTATGAAAATGGTGACACTTTCATAGGCCAAAAATTAGTGGCCTGGTAATTTTGTCTCCAGTAATTTCTGCAACACATATTTTTGCAAAATAGCATATTGCATCTGTCTATCAGGTTATCCATTAAGAGTTTGCGGTATTGAGCTATTACAGTGAGCACAGGCAATAGGCTATGCATTGAGTCACTGGTACACTGCAGCAAACTATACCAGTTCATAGATATGCATGTGTCCTGGCCAAATATGCCTTCATAATGTACAGATAGTTGTATAAACTTGTATAGTCTATATGAAGATAGTACTGGTAACAGGGTAGATCACAGCATCAGGACTACCTTTCTCTAAACAAGTCTTCCAAATGCACACCACTGTTAGGGTCTGTCTACTGCATGTGTTGCCCCATTGTGGTAGCTAGAGCAGTCAGAAGGCTTCATACATGTACCACTCCCCCAGACAATGGTAGGGACAGATCAGCAGTAGTTACTAAAATAATCCCAACAAATGTTAGCAGGGATTCCCGCCTTACTCTATACATAACTGTTGACACATATGTCTGCATTTGTCTCTACTCCCAGCTGCTATTCCTTTGATTATTGTATGTACTACATGTATTACCCTTTTCACCAGGTGGTCTTTTTAAGCCTAGCCATGCTTCCCAAATGTGAGAGTGGCACAATGGTGTAGCAGATAGCATTGTTCACCTCATAGCAAGACTTCTCCAGTTCAGTTCTCTGCAGGGATGCCTTCTCTGAGGAGTTTGCATGACTTCCCTGGTTTATGTGGGTTTTATCTGGGTACTCCAATTTCCTCTAACATTCCAAAGACATGCAGCAGGTGGATTGGATACTCTATAAATTGCCCATAAGTGTGTGTGCAAGCATGTGGCATGGAAGAACAGCCATGGTAGGGTTAGCCACCCAGCAGTATGAACCTTGGTTGTAGATGATTGCCACTGTGATCCCATATGCAAAAATGGGAAAAGGGACTGTGGATGGGATGGATGCTTCACAAATGTATCTGACAAATTGTGATACTCTAGGGTTATATAAAGTAGTATGTGTAGGCTTAGGCATTGGGTAGTCGTATTTTTCAGACTGCCTTTGTCTACTAGAGACATAAATGCCAGGCGAGGAGTTTTTTTTTGCGTCTTTCGGCTTTTCTCGGTTAGGGGTCGCCACAGCGGAACTCCGGTCCACTAATGATTGGTAGTTGATTTTTACATGCCGAGTTACCAGCCCTGACGCACAACCTTCAATGAAGGTACGCCCATTCACGCATGTCTCCACACAGAAGACGCTCTAGCTGAGAATCAAACCGGACAGCGTGTTACTGTGAGGCGACAGTGCTACTGTAGATTTCCAATTTCCCCTCCACTGGTCCAAGTTATCCTTGAATTGGATTAGGGAAGAAGTCCGATTCACGTGGACAAGGAAGCCTTTTGCAGGAAAAGGTAGTCTCTGAAGAATTAAAACAGTAAATAGGGATTAGGAAAGTGAGAGAGTTAAGTACAGTGGGGTAGATGGGCTAATACAAAACAGCACAGACATACATTTAGGTAGTGGAAGTACATACACCAGAAAGAGCAGCTATTGAGAGACAGTAACATAGGGTAGATAAATGGTGGTAGGAGAACTAGACAACAGTGTATGGGACAGGACATTAAGAGGAAGGGGAGCACACATAGTTGGGGATGTGACTGAGATACCTGTCCCTCCAACATGTCCTGTTTATGTTGAAGATGAGGTTTAGGTCCCTAGACTGGGTAATTTTGATACTAGATGTGCAACAGGTTTATCAAAGCAGGATCAGGGGATGCTTTGTAGGCTGGACAATCACCTCTCAGTTGTCTGCAGGAGACCAAGTGCAGGGATATGGCTTTGAGGTGGTCCACATAGGACATGTTTACATTCTGTATTCTTTTTGTGAGGAACCTGTATGGACATTCCAGTGGTTGCAACTGCCTGGTCAGGTACATACTGAAGGGGGCATTGTATTTAATGATTGGTCTGATATGGGCCAAGTACAGTGGAACAAATGACATCCTTGGATCTAGATGGCATACCCTGGTTTATACGTTGCACCACTTAAAATGGTACCATAGACAGATGATGGTGAAAGGATGGGTCGCTGTTTACAATCCGTGACCACTAAGTGCACTCTTAGAGATGTATTATCAGTGTTGTAGCTTCCAGGTTTAGCTGCCTTCATATTATGCATTTCTTGCCATTGAGATTTAGTCCATGGTGCTGGCACCAATCTGTGTCAGGCCTTCTTGGGGGTATTTGTATTTTTCAGGGATTTGATGACTATGCCTAGACATCATCTGCAAACTTAGGCATCCCAAGGTCCTTGACATTGGCCTTGACTGTAGAGAAGTAGATGCCAAGAAAGGAGAGCCCCCAGCCTTGAAAGCCTATGCTAGTGACTGGCCCCTTTTTGGTAGTAGATTCCCCTATCCTAACATGATGGATCATTTTTGTGAGCCAACTGGCTGTCTAGCAAGAGACAGGATTTCATACCCTATGATGTAAGTTTCTCTACAATGCTTGAGCAGATTATTGTGTCAAATGCTTTGGCCACATCAGGGTAAGTAGTATGCACCATTTTGCCCTCATCCATTGCTTTGGATAACCTTCTCAAGGAAGTCCCACGAGGGTGAATAAGCATGAACTGCCCTTGATTAAACCAGACTGAGTTGGATCCAGTGTCTGAAGGTTTCCTCTGTCATTGTTTATCATTTGCACAATAATTCTTTCCTTGGCTTTGCATACGAGACTAGTCAGTCTTAAGGGTCTTTAGTTACCCCAGGTTTGTAGATGACCCACCCTTGTGCAGAGGAATGACAGTTGTAGTCCTCCATTTGCTTGGCATGAATCCTGTGTGGAACTTGCAGTTAAATAAGTGGTTTTAGTGGTCCTGACAGGTCAAGTTTTATGCTATTATGGAGACATCCTAGGTTATCATGGCCTATCGGTGTTGTGTTCTTGGCACTGGAGATTGTTTCCTAGTGATAATTTTGAGATTTATGGTTGAGGGTATTTTCTGAGGGGTGGGGGGTAAAATTTGAGATAAATTTTTCAGCCAGTAGATCGGCCATATCTTGAGGCTCAGTATAGATGGCTCAATTTATAATTAGTTTGGCACATTGTTGTGCATTACCTTTTGAGGTTAAAGGCATAATTGAAGAATGCCTTGCGATTTTTACCATAAATTTGGTTTTGGTAGACTTGATTAGTAATGTCATTCGGCTTTTCCCAGTTAGGGGTCACCACAGTGGAACTCCGGTCCGCTAATGATTGGCAGTGGAGTTTTATGGTGCTGAATTGCCAGGCCGACACCCAACCTTCAAAGAAGAAACACCCATTCACGCATGCACCTACGTGCATGTCTTTAAATGTCACTCGACCGCAGAGAGAACATGCAGACTCCACACAGAAGGCGCTCCAGCTGAGAAGCGAGAGAACACATTGTTGTGAGGTGACGACGCTAACCGCTGCACCACCGCGGCCTCTTTTGGTAGACTTGATTAGCCCCTTAAATAGCTGGTTTAGATTGATCAGTGAGTTTTTGCCTTGCTGGAGTTGCACTACCTAATTTTTTCCATGTTACTCTTCCTTTTTAGCTGTGGGTCTACCATTCGCAGTACTGTATATTCATACAGTTCTGTCTGATATTTTCACAGGTGCCTGCAGGTCTGGAGGGCTGGACAGTCTTTGCCCAGCTGAATATGATGTCCTGCTTCTAGCACTTAAGACACTTGGATTCATCCTGTGTGGGAAAGGGGGTGTTTATTGTCCTTTACGTTTTGAAGTGTGGCCGATAGTGATTTATGACATAAATGATGTGGGCGGGGGGTGCAGTCATGCCTCTGACATGCTGTGCCAAGGCTGTGGTACATTTCATAGTAGCAGAGATCAGCTGTGGCAGTGGTGGAACCTGAGATGCAACAGGTCAATTAAACCAGAGAAATTTTTGGTGCTCCAACAGAGGAACACAGATTCTAACGTTGTTTATGGAGGAGAAGACAGTGACATGACCTACCCTCACATGTCACAGCTATGATGCACCAGGTAAATACCTCTTACACCAGATTACCATTCAGTTGCACTGCTCATAGGCACAGTAGGCTGACCACCGCACCCGTTGACTACATATTGCATTTAGGTGCATGAGGTATCCAGCCACTTTAGGATGGCAGCACAGGTAGGATACCTTTTTATTACATTTTGCATACACAGTCTTTGCTTACACAGGTACCCACTTTCACCACAGTGTGTGTTTTGTTATGTGTTCATTGGGATAAGTACAGTACGTTGACACCTGTAGGGGCTGTGACACAGCAGTAGGCTGATGCTTGCTCCTGTGGTGAAGCTGCTGCTGCAGATTAGATACAGGTTCCTGAGTCACACACTGATGAGGCAGATGTACTGTCTGCTTTCATCTTGGGTGAGCATCCTCTCTGAATACAGGCAGAATGTGTGGCCTTACCAACACAGCAACAAGAGGCAATGAAGGTGAACACTCAGTTTCCCCAATGGGCGATCGATCCCCCATGACTCTCATGGATCCCACCACCACTGATACTTCCTCTGTGGCTGCAGCTATGTCTGAAGTGGGTCTCCCTACCATTTCACAGCCTCCCAAGAGAGATTTACACTTCCTGTTGTCACAGGTTGCCCTTGACATCCAGACAGCACTCAGTATCAGTAAACAGATATTCCACAGCATCATCCAGTCCACTCTGCTGCATTTCAGTCCAGTGTAAACTTCTTTGTTATGCTTTTTTTCGTGTCTGTGAGGATATAGAGACCATGGATACAGTAATGAATGGTCTCCTGAGGCCTCTGATGACACTCACTTGGTAGCAGTGCTGTCCGTGGTTGTGGAGGGCTGTCATAGGGTACACAGGTTTCATCTGCATATGAATGTGTACAGTTTCACCATCCATCATTGTGGGGATCATGACTGTTAACGGGATAGCTCATATGCAGACCTCATGTAGGCCATAGTCCAGCAGTTGCACACTATCCTTGACAGTAGGAACTGTAAGTACAGTGCAACAGGTCAAGTATAGTAGCTGCAGATTAGTATCAATTATTGACACCCACACACACACACACACACACACACACACACACACACGCACACATATCACAAGAAGAAATTGTGTGTAAAACAGAATACCCTTCATTTTAGGAAACCTGCCCTTCACAAAAGCCCACAAGCACATAGTAGGGCCACCACTTTTTTAGAGAGAGAAATATGTGACACTGGATTACCCAGCCCCTCTGAACTCCCATCTTAGACTTGTGTAGTATGCCCTACCATACACCCATGTGTCATTGTGTCCCTAGCCACTTATGCATGACCCATGACTGTGACCCATGCCATCATTCCTCCTGTGTTGTAGTAGTTGGAATGTCTAATGCACAGTGTGGCTCGACCATGCACTGGCCAGCATAATGTGTAATTTACATTGCATGTGTCACAACTGATCTGTGTAATGTAGCCCTGTCACTTGTTAGGGCCTGTACATTAGAGTTTCTCCATCACTACCATATATTATGCCTGCTGCTTTCTTGGAGATGGATGAGCATCAGCCATTTGTTGATGTTACTCCACACACTTATCAGATGATGGTGTTGATGCATATTCCCTTCTGTTCATGTGTGTGTGTGTGCACAGTGTGACCATACTAGTACTCTGGGCTGGCCTGCATTTCTCCTCACAACTATATTATGTAGCATGCAACATACTAGGAATATTTTATAGACTGTAGCTGGATAATATTGAATTGCCCAGTAGATTTGTTTAGACAATAGAAGTGAGACAAATGCATGCTCTGATTATTGAATGCATGATTGTCATTTATTGTAGTACTTTGGTATAAAATCACTCTTATTTTTAGCAGTTGCAGAACTAGATTGTAATAGATTAGGGAACTCTAGGGAATCTCCCTCAACTTCCAAAAATCCAGTGTTTTGCCTATCATAAACTAGATGACTCAGTGGAATCATTCTGACTCCAAGGACTATTTACTGTCTCTCCAAGAAAAAGTGGCAGCAGTATTGGCTAGTTTCTTCTTACATTTTTGAGGCAGCTACATGGACCTCCTTTCACATATTTTCGTAGTGTTGCAGCCTCTGTTCCATGCTATAGAGAAAGCATCCACCTTTAATGCTGTGCCTACCTTCCGTGATCACAGAGACCATTTTAAAAGAAGCCTAGGTTCAATATTCCCTTCAGTTCACTTGTGAAACTGCACATGAGGATTTTTTTGTGGTACCAGCTCAACCTGTGGGCTCAGGACCTGCAGCATTTACAGATGCTTATCCCCCTTAGCTTCCCCAGTTAGCAGGAAGTTTAACACAAAGTTGGGGATGCCCTTTGTTTAAACCAAAGCGGAACAAACTCTGATGATGGGCACCTCCAACCTCTCCACCCTAGAATATGAGGAGTGTGTATATAGACTCTAAAGTTACAGGATTCATGAGATTTTAACTGCCTAAGCAAATGTATCAGTGTCAAGAAGATGTTGGCCATTATGTGTGCAGTCTAGGTATTCATGGTGGTGTTGCTCTAAGGGGTTTTCTGTCAGTTGACAGACAAACACCATGGTTATATGGTACGTAAACAAGCAAGGAGGAACCTGCTGTTGCTGATTGTGCAGGCTAATTGAGCGGCTTGTTAGCTGGCATCCATTCAGAATATCTCGCTGCAAGCACACTGTATCTTGTCAACTCAGAATGTCCTAGTGACCACCTGAAGATATCAAACTAGAGTCCCTGCAAAACTGAGACTGGCCCCAAGAATCTTCCCCATATTGAGAAGGTCTTGGGGCACCCCAGCAATAGACCTGTTTGTTTCACCAATAAACTGCCATATCCCACAATTCTGCTCAAAATTGCTGGGTAGAACAGCCTTGATCGTGGATGCTTTCTCTATTGCATGCAACAGAGGCCTCCTTTATGCCATTCCCTCTCTCCTAACCCCTGAAGTATTTTGGCAGGCAATCCTGGACACAGCCAGTTCAATTTTGTTGGCATTTGTATATTGCTTAGGCAGCTTTGGTTCTCTTATCACAAGGAAAGCTGCAATGAAAGCCTTAAGTTCTTTCCCTTATCTGGTAGTCTACTATTGGCACATCAAAGATCTGTGATACTCAAAAATATTAAGCCACCCACACCTTGCAGCCTGGAACACAAAAGACTTAATCCCTTTCTCCAGGGCTCTTGTGGATCCTGAATAAAGCCATGAGCCTGACTGGGGAGACAAATCTTGTGAAGAATGTGGAAAGGCAGAACAAGAGGGCAGAAAGATGGCAGTTCAGCTGCCCTTCCTTTCTTGTGGAAATAAGATTGTTAAACCCAAATAAAAACCTAAATTTAAACAATTTGCCCATCCGAATTTCTATACTCCTTTTCAATGCAGGGTGCAGTGTATTTCGCAAAATGCTTGTCTTGTGAGGTAATTAATTTTGGTATGACAGAATGTAAGTTACAAAAAATAATTTACAAATGCAATTATTACATTGGAAGATGCTATATTAATAATGAGTTTTACAGGCTTTCTTTGGTCCATGGGGTCATTTAAAAATTTTATTATGGAAATGGTTACCTTTAACAGTAGTGGTGGTGTCTGGGAAAACACTTTGTGGAGTATAGAGAAATGCTGGGAGAACTTTGTTTACATGTAAGTGTATTACCAGGTTTAAACAATCATATCTCTATAGAAATTGTTTTGAAAAGAGCTGCTAAAATGTATCTTACCTTTTCCGTACATTTTACTTAATATTTTTATGTAATTTTATTACATTTTTATTGTTGCTTTAAGAAGTGATTAGTCTCATTAATGTTAATTATTTTGATTATACAAGTGATTGCGAGTAATGCTTTTTTATTCTGATGAAGTTTTTTTGACATTCTGTTGGATGAAAAGTGCTACATATAGTGTAGGAGATGTGAACTTCTGTGGTGTCATTTGGATGTCATTCTTAACCACCTAGATGCATTAGAAACTTCCCAGTACAAGCCGACCTTCCTGTCCAAAACACAATAAGACCAAAGCCCAGAAAGGGAAGAAGTTGCAAGCGGATATTAAAGACTTGCCTGGGCACCCTAAGGAATTTGACAGTCAGAGACAGCAGCTGCGACATGACGCAGCGGCTTCCTCCCTTGCTAAAATCCAACCCAAACTTCCCCTTATTCCTCCTCATTTCCTACCTCATTCAAGAATAAGAGGCAAGCTGACCTTTGCATAACAATTGGAAGTTATCTCCTAGGGCAAGTGGGTTCTGCAGATCACTGAAAAAATAAGATTACAGGCTAGAATTTCAAAGAAAGCCAAAGTTCATGAGTATTACACCCATCTCAAAAGATCATTAACAGATATAGAGCTTATGGTGCAGGGGGCCATAGAGAGGGTCCCAGAAAAAGGACCAGGATTGTCTATTCTAAGTTGTTTCTAGTCCTAGTAAATGAAGGATTCTAGGCACCTGTTCTGGACCTTTCCACACTGAACAAGTTTCTGTCAGTTCAAGTTAGGAGTGCTGTCATTACATAATCATTTACCCCTGATCTTCCTGCAAGCTGTAATTAGAACTGTAGACATAAAGAATGCCTGACTATTCTGCACATTCCTAAAGCCCAGGGGGACAAAGCAATTCTTAAGATTCAAAGCAGGGCCATTCATTACCAGTCCATATCATTGGTTTTAAACTTGTCTACTCCACCCAGGTTTTTACTGTGAAGCTACTGTTATTGCTTTTTTGCAGGAAAAAGAACAAATGGATACCACATTCTGGCCACCTCCATGTGGGGAATAAGGCTATGGAGATCACAATACACTTCTTCCAGTACATGGGATTGCTCATAAACTTCCAAAAGTCCCAGTTGAACCAGTCAAGACAAGTGACTTTTCTTGTAGCTTTCTTGGTCACAGACAGGCTTAAAGCTCTTCTGCCTACAGATGGGATCCTGTTCTCAGAGCTGTGGAGTACATTGCTTTCCAGTGTCTGATCCAGAACAAGTATGTATGGGGGAGCTGTTATGACCAACACAAGTGTCACAGTCATTCAGTACTAGTAGTCGCACCTCTTGGTACATTGACCATTCTTTCTCTTTTTATATTTAGACGTGCAGATATGAAACTGTGAGCAATGAATTTATCAATTTGCCTTTGTACACTGGGATAATCTGATACTGCAGTGGTGGTGCTGTGGTAGCGTTGTCGCCTCACAGTAAGACGTTGTCCTGTTCGATTCTCAGTTAGAGCATCTTTTGTGTGGAGACGTGCATGAATGGGCATACCTTCATTGAAGGTTGTGCGTCAGAGCTGGCAGCTCGGCACATAAAAATCTACTGCCAATCATTAGTGGACCGGAGTTCCGCTGTGGTGACCCCTAACTGGGAAAAGCCGAAGGACACAACAACACTGGGATAATCTGACTGGGTAAATTCCATTTTCAGCAGTCGCCCAGCGAGAAAAACTCCATCTAATTACAGTCTACATAGCGTATATAATTTACAGTGGCGTAGTATATATTCATGTACAATTTACAATGACACATATACAGTTGTCAAATTTGTCTATTACATTACTGCATGTTGAAGTTTATTGCGAAAAGCAAGTAAAATTCATACAGACATTAATGATACAAGTGGAATCCATAGTACTAGATAGTAAGATTAAATGAAGATTATTTTGCCTTATTTTGCTTGCCCCCTTGTCTTACTATTCAACATTTTCCTCCATCCTTTACACTGTAAATAATTAAGACTCCACTGAAATAACTAAATTAACTGTGAGGGATCTGGATACTCTAGATACATTTATTTTAGAGATGTTTGCCACCCTTTTAAACCAACGATAGCCTAAAATATATTGACTAAGGAAAGAAATACATTGTACCCAATGCTTAATATTCAAAGCTTACAAAATTAGTACATACTAATAAACTAAAAGGGCAAATGCTTGTAAGGCACACAAATCTTATATGGAAAATAGTGGTATACATGCATTTAATAGAATTACCGTTAACAGAACATTTAAAAGCTGCGGTGGTACAGCGGTAGCGTTGTTGCCTCACAGCAAGAGGTTCTCCTGTTCGATTCTTGGCTGGAGTGCCTTCTGTGTGGTGTCTGCATTTCACTGAAAACACAATTTACTGAAACACGTCACTGAAAGTTATATATGGCCTTTTCCCCACTGTTGTGTGACCCTTGAGTTAGTATATATAGTAAGGGGGGGGTGCCAGATCCTGGCTCAGTTTCTAGTGAGGGGTTAGTGTGGGAGCCACAGAGTCAGGTGAGCAGATGTGGTGTCATTCTGCAGCAAGCACCGAAATTATATTTGAATACAAGTGGGAGATGTGAGGAGTGTACTCTGTTTTTGGACCTGACAAGATACACTCATACACTTTCATCTTTAGTAAGTAACTAGGGAACAGTAATTCTTCAGTTAGAGAAATATAGTGAGATTAGCTAAATGTATTTTTTTCTGTATCTGTCTGAGTCTTTCCATCTGCGTTGTTTTTTATATTTCCTATGGCTGAAACTCTGGTGTTTATTGTAAATAGATATTCAGTATTTTTGTGTTTTCTATTTATTATTAAATGTATCTAAACCTTTCATTGTGGCTGGTCTTTTAGAAAACATTTAACCTTTGGGAGTACTTAAATTTATTTAGTGGCACTGTGGCTCCACATTCCTAAGTCTTTTTGCTAGGTCAAATACTACCACGTATACAAATATTAATTTTACTAAGTGTTATTGGATACCCTTGTAAGTGCCTTTAAGTACCTGGCTCTGGGTGTTCTGCTGGCAGTAAATCTACCTTATAGTCTGGGTGGAGGTGTCAGAGTGGGTAAGCAGTGCCAGCCTTTCCCAGGTGCATGCATGTGAAAATCCAAATATGTGTGTGTGTGTGTGTGTGTGTGTGTGTGTGTGACAGCCACTTTGAGCAGGTACACTGAGAGCAATGATTTCACAGAGAGGGTAGTGGTGGACTTGGTGTAGAACACCCGGCTAAGGACTCAGCTTTATAGTCATAAGTGGGGAGGCTTATTTGGGGCCTGGAGAGAAAGCCCAGCCCCAGGTCTGGAGTATGCATTCCTTGTGTGCTCTTAAGGAACATTGTACTTGATGCCGAGGGTTGCATCTGAAAATAAAGTGTGTGTTTATTTTTCTGACCATGAACATTCCCCCAGTGTTGGTGGTGAGGATTGAGGCTTCTTGATCACTTGCCCAGAGGAAGGACATTACAACCTGAAAGTGCAGGGGATTTGATACAGGACATTTACAATAAAGCACATCAGAATCAAGGAGATGATGGCAGTCATTTAGCCTTCATGCACATTTGGCAACAAGGAATCTTAAAAATCCTGACAAGCAGTGTCACTGCAGTATGGTACATCAGCAAACAAGGAGGACCTCATGCTTTCCTCCTGTGCAGATTAACCATTCAAGTATGAGAATTTGCCCAGAAAGGAAGTTGTCAGACTCCTGGAGTACAGTACACCGTGTTGTCAGAGCAACTGCACAGAATGATACTAGACCCTCAACAAATGGATGTTAAAGTCCACAAGTGGGGTGCCCCACAAATGGACCGTTTTTCCTTCTATAGAAAATAAACAACTGAACAAATATTGCACCAGGATACCCACAAGAAAAGACTAGATGGCACATGCCTTCTTCATTCCCTGGGAAAGTCTATATCTGAATGCTTTCACACCCATTTATTTGACTCCCTTGGCATTAAAACAATTAAGGGGGAGATAAGTGTGTTGATGTAGGCTTGTGGAGCCTTTTGTTATTCTACCTGAGATGATTCATTTTTGGGTGCGTCATGTTTCTTCTCCTATGAATGATTCTTGAACCTGTTAGAACAAGAGGTGATGGACAATGTCATATTATTCCACCTTTGGCTTGGCATTGGTGGCAAAGAGAGTGTGCCAAGCCTAGGGAAGGAAAGGACAAGCTCTGGTATTTGGGCTGGCCATAGGGCTTCTGCTTGTAGGAAACTTTAACATCTACTTTTATGGTTAAGTTCCTACCTGAACTCTACTTTGTGATTATGCTCATTTAGTTGAACTTTCTGTACAGATACATGTGTAATATACCGATTCTTTAAATTCAATGTCTTTCTTTCATTTTTGATGGTCGGACTACTGCAGAAATTATACACACATTTTATCCAGTGGAAGTCGTTTAATGTTTCACTGCTTTTGCTATATTATCTTTACTTATTTATTTATTTTATTTTATTTTATTTGTTTTTGTTAGACCTCTGTCTCATCTTCATTAAGATTTGGACACTATTATGATGTATCAAAACAAATGGCCCCACTGATGGTTCAGTCAGCAAAGTGTCACAAATTTTTCCTGCCTGATGAAGTGTGCTTGGTTTCTTCTGAGATGCCTAGGTAAGTTTTTATTTTATGTATTTGTGATTCTTAGTGGCTTAAGTAACTGCTACCTAACTCAGTATTAGATTAACAATGATCAGTTAATTGTAGCCAGCCAACCAGTATATTTTTGGGAGGTAGGAAGAAACCAGAGCACCCAGAGAAAAATTCACCCAAACATTGGGAGATTATGGATATCCAACAGCAGAGTGGTGCAATGAAAAGATGTGTACCTCACATTTCCCAGTGTCCGGGCTTCAGTCTTAATGTCTATTCACAGTGTGTGGAGTTTCCATGTTGTCAACCAAGGAAAAAAAACAACCACTGAAACGTTCTACACATTTAATTAAAACAACAAATATCTACAAGGAAAATAACAGTAGCATTTCCCCCCTGACTAAACATGTATATAAATTTGAGTGTTATGCCAACTGAAATACATCACAGATAGTATATTTAGCCACATGCATAAAATGCCCCTCATTTTATATAGGAAAAAGTAGCAGAAGATTGAAAGATCACATAATCAAACATAAATCAGAAGGGGGTGTTCACTCTAATGCATTGGCTAAGCATATAGTTGATAATGATACTGAGCATACTTTTAAATGTAGAGGTATTAGGGTGATCAATAAGAACATCGGGGGGTGACATGAATTCTAATCTTGAAAATACTGAATATTCATGGATTATAAGGTTACAAGCAGATGTGTACCCTGGCATAAAAAAAGAAAATGCTTCTGTCATTTTCATTGTTGATATTTGTTGTTTTAATTAAAAGTGTAGAACGTTTCTGTATTTTTTCTTGGTTGGATTTGTTTATTGAACACAGTTAACTGCAGTGGATTCGTTTTTATTAATTGAGTTTTCATGTTAAACCTATGTCTGCATGGGTTTTCTCCAGTTTCTTTACACATACCAAAAACAAGGTAGTTGATTGGCTTGGCTACAGTAAACTACCTGGGAATTGGTGTTGTATTTAACCTTTGCCTTTTCAGCCCTGGCCATCACTGAAAAAGGTCTGTATACCAGCTCATTTTCCTAGTTAACAATTGTTAAATATAAAATAAATTAAGCAAATACAAAGTCTGATTAATTTGCTTAAAATGCCTGTATTTGGTTCACATTCAGTGCAAAAAAAGTGAGTGTACAGTAGTGCAGGTTGATTTTTGATAGAATTCTAAAATGACTGTCAGTGTGAGTTAGGTACTGTGATGTATTTACTACAATCACAAACAACATCCTTTTCTTTTTATAAAATACTGCTTTATATGTGCTTTGCAGGTCATTATTCTGATGTTCTTTTTGTACTTCAAAAACATGTGTTTTAGTGTGGATTTATGTACTTTTTCAAGCTGCATTCGCTATTTTCTCTTACAGTGTAACAATGTAATAACTCTAAAAAATGTCATATAATTTGTAATGTATTGCTGTCATGCATGAATAGCATATATGATTGCTTTGAATAAAGAAGTATCACTAAAAACTGTATAGAAGAGTAAAAAATGTGCTGTTCCATGATTAACTTAATTTGAAACTTTCAGAATTTTAAGTATAGTGGTATGCATTAAGTAGTTTGGGATAAGAAGACTTGTATAAAAGGGAACTTTGTAAATAGAAGCTGAAGTAGCAGTCCTGGTAATTTTATGACTGTAAAAATACATAGTATTGATGTCATTCATAATTTTCTTCAAGCTGCTGATAGAAAATGTTAAACATAGAAATGTTTACTTTTTGGTTTATGTGTGTGTTTATAATAGATACGACCAAAGGTCACACACTCATTTTCAAGCTAACAGCTTCCACATAGAATGTAAACAAAGCAACCTGGTCACCTTAGAAGAAAGAGTGGATTATTAAATGCAAAGTACCCGCTATATTTACATTTATGCTTTTTAAAATACAATTTAACAAATTTAATTTTTGCAAGAAAAATGGAGAAATTATGGTAGTGATACATAACAAAATTAGATCAAAATACTTCCAAGTAATACACAGATGTCATGTTACACATGCACATATGTCTGCACTTACGTGCATGGACACTGATTTAAACGTGTTTTTTTTTCTTTTGTTTGATTAAAGTATTTTTATTCTTGTTTCCAGTTTGACTTGCCAAATGTCTAGCGTAGTGCAGTGTAGTAACTACTTAATGGTATGATGCAGTTCTTTAACATGCTCTGTATGTACTCTTGTTTTTATGAATATTTATTTAAATATATGGCCATGCTCCTTTTTTCCCCAAGTTCATTAATCCTACTGGTGTTCCTTGTTCAGGCACCACCTTTTTTGTCTTGCTACATTAGTCTTTGAATGTAGTAGATTTGTTTTCCGAGTCAGTGGCCTGCATAGTAATCACTTTAGCAGCTTGTTCTGAGAGGACATGGTTGTACTGTGGCATGTTCATTGTTTGTTCTCTTTCCTCCGTGTACTGTCATCGAGCATAGTGGTTTTACAGAAGCTGGGTAGCATTATGGTATAATAACAAAGTCACTGGCAAACTTTCACAGAGATAAACATTTTTTTGAGTCTTAACCAGTCATTTAGACAAGCTTATACAGTAGATTCCAATTCCATTCATTAGTTGTCAGAAGCAGAAGCAGAATTATACCAGCTGCGCTGAAATGGTAGCTCTGTGTGTGTGTTTTTGAAAATTTTTTACTGGGATATTCAAGTGGTACCTCTGTGTTTTAGGTTACTGTATCTCACATAGTCATGGAAGTTGCTTGCTCAGCACTGACATTTAAAGGTTTTGACATTGTCTCCCTCACCATCAGGATTATTAACTAGAAACATGTTATGCTGCCTCCTCTTAGCTGCTGCTGTTAGGCATGCTAGTTATCAGTTGTGTCTACTGCTTGTGGTTATTGGCATTACTGTGGCACATAGATAAAGCCACTATTTGATATAGTGGATGTCATATTCAGAATGATCATGGTCCTCCATGTGGACATTAAAAACTAATCAACAACTGTTGAACTTAGATAATCAACTTAAGCTGCAACCCCTTTAGATGGAGTGTGTGTGGTATAACAAACAGCTGCATGTCTTCCAAAGTCTTTGCGAAAAAAAAATGATAATGGGGTATTTTGCACAAAGTACTTAAGAAGTCGCATCACTTGGTCACATTTAACAGTCATGGTTGGGTGCTTTAAGCGTGAAACAAGCAAAATACATTGCCTAATCACTATCAAACAGTTAAGCTGTTCAAAAGCATTCCCATTAACAATAGTTTCAACTTTATTTGTAGACAATTTGTGATCATTGCCAGGCATCTAAGGAGCATCCATTGAAAGGGTAGTAATTGGGGTGGGGTAGGGGTAAACTATGAAAGCTACTGATCACAATTAAACAGCATATTTTTCTTCACCGGGGAGTGAAATGCACATACTGAACAAATCTGTAGTGAGTTAGCATTGTATCAAAAAAAATGTATGTATTTGTCCAGAAACATGATCATTGAATTGACTGTGAAGATGCTACCACCAGAATTATCTCTACTGGCTGTGGCAGTGTGGTCCAGGCAACTTAAACACTGAGTAACATTTAAGTCCTTAAGAATGGACGGGCATTCTTAACTGCATTATGTCCATAAGTGTCCAACTTAATTCCCTGTAAATTTTGCCATGAACTGTCAAAGGAGTATTTTATACACGGGGTCTTGTGTACAGGTACCAAATGCAAACTTTTAAAGGCATTTCATAGTGACAGCCAACAAAGTTGCATTATGCTTTGCTTTTTTCAGATGGGTGTACATTTGGTTATGGTGGCAGTCTAATACATGCTCAGACTATATCTGTATTGAATTGGAATAGTATCAGAGAAAAAATATATGCATTTCTCCAGAATAGTAACACTTTTCTGCCTCTGGAAAGATGCCACTTTTGGACACCAAAACTCACTGCACTGGCTCTGGTAATATGGTCAGGTCAATTTCAGCAGTGATCTGCAAGTAACTCCTTGAGTAAAGTACAGTCTCAGGTGCTGTACATAAGTATAAAGTATATTTCTTTATACATTTTACTAATGAATATCACTAAGGACTGAAATACAATCTGTTCTAATTGGGGACTGAATGCAAGTTTGTACAAGCATTTTAGAGTGACATGTATTACATCCCTTTTCTTCTTCTATAGGAGATGATTGTGTGATTTTCACATAGGGCAGGGGAATACAATACATGACATAATATTTCTACATTGAGTTGGCATTATTTGAGAAATAAAAAGCATTTATATTTCTCCAGAATATTAAGCTGTTCTGTCAGTGAACTCTGCTAGTTTTTTACATATAGTTTTTGATTTCATTAATATGTACATCATGAAGATAAAGTTATGAACTTAGCATTATATGTAAAATTACCAGCTAAGCACATTTTGTAGCTGAGTCTCGTCTGTTTTCTTGAGGATCCCATTTCCATTCTTTTTGTTCTTCTGTTCTTCCAATGTTCCTTATAACTTCTGTTTTACTTCAGTTTGTTCTTTAGCCCTACTGTTTTTTTTTTTTTTTTTGGTAATGTAACATGCATTGAGAAATTTTCTAGAAAAGGTCCAGTGCTGGTTGATGCTACCTACATTCCTACTATGAAAATACTATTCACATTATTTTTGTTCTGTTGTCCTTCCTGTTTTCCTTATAACTTCCTTTGTGTTTTACTTTGTTTTATAGCACTTCTGATGTTTTTTTCAGTAATGTAACGTGAGAAATGTATTAGAAAATTTCAGACTATCAGAGATATGGTTCTATGTTAGTAGATACCGTCACAAGTCCTATCTAGTCGTTAGCTTCATACCATTTGGTTGGCAACAAACATTGATGACAAATTCAGTAAATATCACTGCGCCACTTTCAGTGTCTCAGCAGGTTCTGTACTTCCCTTTGATATTAGCTTGATCAGATGGCTGTGGGTTCTGTTCCTTACACCAGATGCTTGGACTGATATTAGAGTACTGACATTGCATTGGTGCCTCATTGCCTGCATATATGTGGTGGTAGTGGAGGTGCTGTATTCCTCAAATTCGATTATTGGGATGAGATGTTAAACTAAGACCCATATGACTGAGTTGGTAGGACTTTTGGGTAATTTTAATGGTCCTGTGACACTTTTTTTTTAAAGAGCAGGTGTGGTTTTATTTGGAATTCAAGCATCAGTTACATCAGCACTTAACCTAAAAGAAATACAGTTCACCTTTTTCAGGAAAAACACAAGTTTGTCTTAAATTTATAATAATAGAAATGAATACCTTTTGTAGCTTCTGTAGTCTGTCACTGTCCATTGTATTACATAACATTACAAGAACCTGTCCACAGTTTGAATGAAATATAACACACACATTTATGCTATCTCACATGGCTATATGATACATCTTCTGTTAAATCTGTGCAAGCATGCATGAAGTAAAAACCTAATGTAACTATACAACACACTTCTACTTTATAAATATCTAGATCAGTGACTTGACCCATCTCTTAGTTTTTCCACCTTGTCTGGTCATAATGAGTACAAAAACCATCCCTCTTCTGTTCTTGTCAAACAAGATCCCTCCCTTTCTCACAAATACTACTGGAATAGCTATAGGGAAAGGCATATTACTAAAGCAACTTGTGTATGCCCCTTCAGTATCATATGCCTTTAAGAGACATTCATCATGCATCTGTTTGTTTAAACTGTGTATTTTACTGCATTTTTATATTGTCTGTAATCAAATTCCTCTTTCAACTGTAATTACTCTTCATCTGCTTGTTTTGTTCATTCTACTTGTTTACTGCACTTGAAAAACATTACCATAGTCTAGGTTCAGGTTTTTGCTGAATCTAGTACAGTTTATGACCTTTGGAGCTTGTAAAACAGTTAATCGTTTGTCTGGAGAGGCCACCATGTGCCCTTGTGGGAGAAAGGTACAGTTTGGACTGATCTAGCTAGCGTTACTGTTGCAGGTACAGGAATCTGTTTATGGCGTTTTGATTGGATAATTAGAACTTTGGCTATTTCCTGGTTTTCTGGTTTAATAAGCCTCTGTTTGAACCAGTTTGTGCTTGTTTGCCCATCACACACTACTATGCTAAGGGGTTGCCGCTTATAGACACCTGCTCTCTAGCCTCGCAAATATTGCCTAAACCAGAACTCTTCACACCTAAACCTAATACCTGCTCCTGCTGTATTCCCTCTTCGACTATTATAGCCAGACCAATATTTTTCCTAGGACTATGAACTATCAGTTTCCCTTCTTTTCTCCTACCAGCCTGGTTGAGATGGGTCTACTGACGCAATGTAGCAACTGCCTTATGTACACTGACAATCCCCTACTTCTAAATCATTCCTGTACCATTTGTGAGAGATCCACCTACATTATGAATCTGGAATCACAGCTCTCTTGAGCAATAGATTAGATAGCAGTACAGAGCAGGATGTCAGCCCACCTACCACAGCTACTACTCATGACACACAGCATACACAGACCAACATATGTGGAGGTACTCAAAAAGATCTACCTAAACACCAGAGACCTTCAAGACTTATACATGTTAAACCAACTAGAACACACAATACACATAATGACACAAACACAAGCGTCTCACCATAGGTTCATACTAGGCTAACTGCCCTAGGGCATTTATAAGCCTAGCCAGAGTGTGTTTAGCTTTCGCCACCCATTTTAAATTAATTTTGCTATGCCCTTTTTCGAGGTTAGTATACTGTGCCTCTGTCTAACAGTGACACAGAAGTGATACCTGGGGTAAACCTACGATCTCCCATCCACTCATCGAGATTCCTCTTGAAGAGAGTCAATGAGGGACTCTGCCTAACCTGGACTGGGATTTTATTCCAGAGTGAAGGGAGCCTCTGGGTTATGAAACTGTCCCTCCAGCATGTCCTATTTATTTCAGTGCTGAGGTTCAAGTCTCTCGAGCGCGTGGCTCGATGGGATTTGGATTTTCTGAGGTGCAGCATGTACATTAATTCCGGGTTGGACATGGCTTTATACGTCAGGCACAGATTGCCTCTGAGCAGGCGGTATGCCACTGAGTAGAGCTGGAGTTTTTTTAACCGGGCAGCATATGGCATCTGTTTGAGCCCTTTGATCCTCTTGGTGAGGTACTTTTGGGGTCTTTCCAGTTGCTGCAGGTGTCTGGTAAGGTACATCCCAAAAGGGGCATTGTACTCAATTATGGGCCTGATGAGGGATGAGTAAAGAGGCACAATGACCTCCCCTGATCTAGATGTGAATCCCTTCGTGATTAGGTGGGCTATATAAAATGTTTTTCTAACCACTTTGACCACGTGGTTGTCAAATGAGAGATTGCTATCAGCTTGGGTCCTCAGGTCCCTAATTAGTTCTTCTGTACTTAATGGATTGCCACCTATGTGGTAATTTGTGGGCACTTGGTTTTTGCCAAAGGGGATGACTATACACTTTTTGGCATTTAGCTTGAGGCCATTGCTCTGGCACCAGTTGTCTGTTTCTATGAGGCCCTTTTGGAGGATGCTTGGGTCGGCTGGAGAGTCGATTATGGCGCCCAGTTTGCAGTCATCTGCGAACTTGGTCAGCCACAGTCCTTCCGTGTTGGCCTGTACCTCCGAGAAATATATACCGAACAAGAGAGGTCCCAGGACTGAGCCTTGTGGGACGCCACTTGTAACTGGTTTGGAGTCTGTCATGGCTCCAGCAATTCTAACCATGTGGGTTCTGTCCTTGAGCCAGTTTGCAACCCATCTAGTGACACGGGGGTTTATATTTAAGCTGGTGAGCTTATCTATAATGCCCGAGTGGGGTATTGTATCGAAGGCTTTTGTGAGGTCCAGGTAGGCTGTGTGGACCACCTTTCCCTTGTCAATGGCCTTGGTGACTGTTTCAAAGAAGTCGACCAGGTTTAAGAGGCATCAGAGCCTGTAAGGGAACACACTGCCACACCAAATATCTTAGTCATAGTAGACTCTATAGTGACAGACACAGGCATCTCCCTCACCAGGCTGAACAAGGAGTAAATCACGGTCAGCTGTCTTCCTGGTGCCAGAATTCGTCAGACCATGCAGGCACTCAGGTCTGTCAACAAGTACCATTAAATTTCGGTCATAGTACATGTTGGTGTGAACGACTTGGGACGTACCTCCCTGACCTACATGAGGAGAGCCATGATTAAGCTCTCTGATTATATGTTACAGGCAGGTATGTCCCTAGCCTTGAGCAGCATATTACCCTCAACTAGGATGATACCACAGTACAAACAGAAAATCATTGACTTCAGTAATTGGCTTTGTTTCTGGTGCCATTCTGGGGTAATCCAGTTTCTGTCAGCCTGGGATGACGTGATCGATAGACCTTGATGCTTTGCCTGAGATGGTCTTCATCTGTCACCCCTGTGATTTCAGCTACTGGCAAAGACTCTTGCCACTTTCATAGTGCATTTTTAGGCAATGTCACAAGGACAAAATTCCCGACGTAAAAATTTAATCAAAAAACAACCTCAAGGTTATGCTGCTAAATGCTAGGGGTCTTGGTATGAAACTGCACTCACTGGAAGCAGTCCTCACCTTGGAAGAAGCTGACATCTATGCAGTCACGGAGACCTGGTTCAAGGCAGTGGAGAGCACCCCATCTATACCGGGTTACACCTCCTACCACACATTCAGACCACGAATGGAAAGTGTGAAAACTAAAGGAGGTGGTGTATCAATATTCATTAAAGATAAATGCACCTCCAGATTGGTTAAACAATATGATTCCTTGGAGACACTTCAGGTGCAACTAACTGTTGATAGGACACCTATTCAAGTCACTGCCAGCTACAGGACCCCCAGCATGAATCAAGACACCCACTTTGCCTACTTGTATCTACTGGAATCCATCAGTATATGTCTGAACACCATGGTTCTGGGTGATTTTAATTACCCATACATTGACTGAGTAAATTACTTGTGCTCAAACTCACTTGCCCAAAGGTTCCTTGAGTTCAGTAACTCCAGTGCCCTGGACCAGCTGATGGACACCCCAACTAGGGGAGCCAACATCTTGGATGTGGTGCTTATCAGTATGAGGGATCACTGTAGCATCCCCACTGTGAGGTCTTCCATTGTCAAATCTGACCACAGATCAGTCTCATTCAAAGTAAGTATCACCCCCCCCAGCAACAACTAAACTAAAAAACTCATGCAAACCAGATTTTATCCTTCTATGGAATGGTATAAATAGCTTCACTGCACCTTCCCCCTCAGATGTAACTAGTAATTATGCAGAGTCCTACACCAGTGCTTTTTACAAATACCTGTATAACTACATTGATGCAGCTCTAGCTGATGGGATCAAAACAAGCTCTTCAAGGAGGTGCAGACCTGTCTGGAGGACAACTGCCATTAACAGGCTTTACAATAGGAGGAATAAATTGTCCAAAAGTAAGAAGGAGCGTGCCCTAAACTGGAAACACTCCCTCCTAGGCTTAAACAAGCAAATAAGGCTTATTGAGATGTCCTCCAAAACAAACTGTGAATCCATATTAGCATCCTCAACTAAGGACAACCATAAGGGTCACTAATTGGCTCACCTGTAGCACCCGTACAGTAAAAATAGGGGATTCCACCTCCAAAAGCAGACCCGTAACCAGTGGCGTTCGACAGGGATCAGACCTGGGACCACTACAGTTTAGAATCTATTTCTCCAAAGTGCAAGCAAAAACTAAAGGTTTGTGGCCGACAACATTTTCTGATGACTGCAAACTACTGGGTGCGGTCATAGAATCCTCAAATGATGTCAACATCCTACAAGAGAGTCTTAAACAAATGATTGGTGCCAAAGTTACGGCCTTAAACTTGATGCAAAAAAATATATTATCGTCCTTTCAGTAAGAGCGATGTTCCTGCTAACTACTACATCAATAAAAACACGCACTTCGTGGTGAGAGACCTGGACACACAGGTTGACAGCAACCTTACCTTTGATCACCATGTCTCCACAGTGGTAAGAAGGGCATTCTGTATTGCTCATGTCATAATTAGGGGCATTGCCTCCAGAAAAAATAAAGTTATAACCTCTCTGTACTCTTCCCTCATCAGGCCAGTAATTGAGTATAACACCCCTTTTGGTCCATATCTTTCTGGGCACCTGCAACAATTGGAGAGACCACAGAAATTACACACAAGGTGGAGAATTCAAGGTATTCGGCAACTGTCCTGTGTGGATCGGCTGAAATCACCGTCACTTTACTCCATTTCATACATACTACTTAGAGGCAATCTCTGCCTTGCGTATAAGACATTCTGTGACTCTGCTTTATTGGAAATGCTACATATCTGCAAGTCCAATGGCTCACAGGTTACGCACTCTAAAGACCTTAACCTGGTATGTAACATTAATAGAACCTGCTAGAGGGACAGGTTTTTCTCCCAGAGGTTACTGCACCTGTGGAACAAACTCCCAATTCATGTTAAGCAGAGCCCTCTTCAAGCCCAGTCTGGACAATTGCATTGGTAACCGTAAATTCACACCGGGTATTCCACCTGTCTCTCTCTTGGGCAGGGGCAATAGGTGCTGATTGTGAAAACAAAGGCAGAACTTGCCTAGGCTTGTATTAGCCCTAGGGCTGTTAGCCTAGTAACTTCCTATGAGTCTATGACTCAGTCTCACCAATACAATCTGCAGGTTCATTACTCTGTCCCACAAAGAAGAACATAACTGCCGTACACTTAAAAGGCTAAATGACTACCAGTCAAGCAAACAGCAGACCTTCTCTTATGTTTATACCTGTTCAGACTGCTATGCAGCAACACCTTTTCACCCCTAACAACTAAAATAATTGGGACGTCTCCCTATAACCTTAGAAATCATGACCATGTAGCACCCACACTACAAGGCCCTAATACTAAACTCTATTGTAGAGATCACACCTTCTTAATGCTAAGACCAAGGTTCTTGAACCCCCCCCAGCTTAGACACATGCTCATACCTAACATTCTAAACACAATCAGAAATTCATCTCCAAAGCTAAGCAAAGTGTCTGTGCTTAATCTCAAACCGTGTAACTTAAAGTCCACCGCAATTCTCTTGACTTCGTTTTCACTTCTGCATCTCTCATACAGAACCTCTGCCTTCCTGCCATGATGTATTCTAATCATATCTCACATGTATAGACTGTATTTATTGTTGCATATCCTAGTTTTGCAAACTGTGTACAGACTGCTGTATGTTATAAAACTTCATGTCTTATGTATTGTATAATATGCTCTATAATGTGAAATGTGTTTTCTGAACTTGTCATTCTCATTTATTATATTTTACTTTGTATTTCTACCCAGGCTGATAGTGAAGTTTGTCATTTGTGATAAGTGCTCTACCCCAGTTATCACGTTTAAATAAAATACAATAAATTAAACGTGTTCAATAGTGTCCTTGCTTAACTTACTGAGGATCATTATATTTAAGTGTATTTACTAGCTCACTGAGCACTTTCAACTATGACTAGTACAGGAATAGTGCAACATTGCTGTTAGATATTGGGTTAGTGACAAATATTGTCATTTTAATGAATTTTTGCAGGTATAGAGTTCAGTAGTTTAGCAACAGTTCAGAGTATGGAGAATCTACGTAATGGTTATTTGTCTTTTCTGTGAGCAACTGATTTATTTTTTGATCTCAGCATTATTGGGTGATGTGTCTAGGTTGTTTATTATTGGACAATATTTCTTCTTCACTGCAACCTAGATTCTGGGCTGTCTTGCAGCATTTATAAACCATTTTTCCTTTAACTGTTACATTTCTGTGAGTTTATAAGAAAGCATGTACTTTAACCTTTGGAGAAAGTTACAGAAATGTAAGCCAAATTACTGCGCTAGATATCCTTTCTTAAGCTGTCTCACCCAGATGACAAAAATTGTTATAACTTTTTCCTCTCGTGCATACCTCTATCCCTAAGAAATGTTCCACATCTTTTGTCCTTATAATGTTGTGCAAGTGTTTACTTGCCCTAGTTAAAATCTGATGTTTGAGTTTCTGTGGTTTTTGTGATTTTCATCTTGGGATTTTGAATGTTGATGGGCATTGAGATTTCGAAGTAGATATATATATATATATGGGTTCATATCAGATAAACGACACGTCGTTCCATCGACAGCCGGCAGATGGACTTCAATTAACCGACACGGCAAAACAACGAAAACCAACATAAACGAAACTCACTCAACCGACAAGTCTAAACTACATACTAGCACTAAACAACACATACCTGCAAGTACAATCACTACCACAAAAACACATACACAACTACATACTCGCGCTGCTACCTACGATATACACCTCATACACTCCACACCACAACAACAATAATTAAAAAGCAAAACGGATCCCCACTCCAAACACCACACACACACACAACACAAGCAAACCAAACTCCTACCAAAGCAACACTAAACCTGACATGCACACCTATCAACAACCCTGACCCAAACCCTAACCCTAAGGTCCGTCACTCTCGCACACTCACCTAACCCGGGCCCTAACCCTAACTCACTTAACCCACCCCTAACCCACAAGATATCACTACTACACACTTACCCGACCCGAGCCCTAACCCTAACTCACTTAACCCACCCCTAACCCACAAGATATCACTACTACACACTTACCCGAGCCCTAACCCTAACTCACTTAACCCACCCCTAACCCACAAGATATCACTACTACACACTTACCCGACCCGAGCCCTAACCCTAACTCACTTAACCCACCCCATCCCCACAGACCGTGTACATCGCACACTTACCTTACTCGCACCCTAACGTCCGTCACTACTGCATACATACACATCCCTTACACATTTCGCTTACCTCCGCGTCTGTGTCGGTTGACTGTCTTTCGTTGATTTCGGTTTTCGTTCCTTTGACGTTCGGTTAACTCACGTTCGTTGGTTTCAGGTTTCGTTCCTTTCACGTTTCGGTTACTTGAAGTCCATCTGCCGGCTGTCGATGGAACGACGTGTCGTTTAACTCATAGGAACCCATATATATATATATATATATATATATATATATATATATATATATATATATATATATATAAATAAATAAAATCTGTGGGTCTACCTGAGTAGACCAAAAATCCATTTAATCAAAACTTAAATGATCGAGACGACAAAACCAAATCTTTATTTTAACGAAGTCTCACATCACTGGAATTCTAACCCAGGAAAAAAGGTAGTTGGCCAGCATGGGGAAATTTTCCCTTTTCCCCACTATAGTGCAGTCTCGGAGTTGGTATATTTAGTTGGCCCCCCACTTGGGTGGATTTTACATACTTTGGTGTGTTTTTTAATGTTGGCCAACTACCCTTTTCCCAGATCAATATTAAAAAAAATGCTACATAAACTGGCAGTTTACAATGTTTTATATAACGTTTTGTACTCAAAGTAGTAATTAAATTAATAACAGTGACCGGCTTTAGTTAGGGAATGCCTTCATTGCTGTAAAACAAAATAAAATTATTTTGTAAATTTGTAATGTACATCAGGAGTATTACCAGTATATTATGAGATGTGTAGTTCATGCGATGGTTACAAGAAGAAAGTTAGTAAATTTATCTTTGGTCAGTTTCATCCATGTGGAGCTGCAAAATAAGCATGTACATACGCAGTTTCATAATTGGAATTTTGAGACCCCCATACCTTTAAGTGATCATGCTCACATATATGTGCGTACTTATCCACAGAAGAAAAAATAATGGCAGATTACTTTTAAAAAAAATGCTGTTAAAATATGTAAAATTATTCCAACTTACATGTACTGTCAGTATGTCAAATAAGACACCATGGGTAATACACAGAGCCATGTAATGACCTGAGTAACAAAGAGCATGCAAGACATTTGATCTGCAAATATTAGCATTATCAAAGGTGGAAAGTACATCATGACAGTTGTATGTTCCATGAGACTGATGAGGCATGGCCATAAGCAGGCCCTCAAAGAATTTGGATGTCAAGCATTTTCTTTGCTTACACAAAATTAAAAACAATGAATCCCTCAATGCCTGTTGCATACTACTCCCCACATCATCGTCGTGTATACAAACTTACTATTTCCCGATCCCATAGCAGGAGAAAAGAAAAAAAATGTCATGAACTCAAAGCTTTTGCATAGCTGCATGCAGAAATAAATGATAAGCAAGGAAATAGATGACCAAGAGAAGAGCCATATAAGTTTTCACATAAGCCAGCTTCATCTACACTCTTCAAAGTACATAAAAATCTGCAGCATTCACTTACATCCCAACCATATTTGTACCAGCACATACAGAGAAAAAGCCCATATTGTAGCTCAGACAATCTGAGATCAAATAGTGGTTCAAGGGTGTGATGGTACAGGCAGGGAGGATGAGCATGTCCATTCCTGGTGGAAAGGGGCATTTTCACTCAGGGTACATTTGCGTCAGTTGACTTCCTTGTTTGGTGACTGGAAACAACCACAATGAGCACCAGTGGGTGGGTGAGTGGAGTACTGCTAATATTAGCCCTTTTTGGAAGGTAAAGGTGATGCAGAATGGACACCCATTGCATATACCTCGCATAGGCTGTCACTGTTAGGGGAAATAAAATGTCTACCTAAAGGACAGCCCTCTTGGCTGATTCCTGCCCTAAATGATGAGGGAATGAATGGGTCATTGACTGGGGGTGTGATGATTGGTAGGCAGCAAGGGCAAAAAGAGGTGAAAAAATCCCAGCCATAAGATTATGCGTTGCTCTATCTTTCCTCATGCAATGTCTAACATTTTAACCTATGTTCGGGGGCATTTGTACTCAGAGCTGACCTCCCTTCATTTATACATCTTTAGTGAGTAACTAGGTGCATGTAGCATAGTAATTTAGAGAACAAGTACATATGAAAAAGCAAATGAAATTCCCAGTTTTCAAGTGCTCTGGCACCTGCCTGGAAGAACACCTAAATTCGACTTTTTTATAAGAATTCTGAAAAGACTAAAATAATCACTGACTCCACTCTCCGGCATGTATTTAAGTTAGACGAACCTGCAAACAGCAATATGTAGCCTGCCTTAGAAAATATCAGTCTGTTGTAAACAGCACAATGATGCACCCATATGAATTTACTAGAGGCAGAATGATATAAGTGGACACTAAAGTGATGCAGTCAGGTAAAGCATACAATTATTTCAAATCCCAAACCAAAGAATCCCTGTGGATGAAGCTTGGATTTAGAAACTGTGGCATACAAGCACTTCTGTGCTATAGCACAAATTTGGTCATTTTGTTCCCTACAGTTTTGTGACCCTGGATTGAGTGTGTGTGCGTGTCTATGTATCTAGGTGCAATATGTATGTATTAATGTATGTGTGTGTGTGTCCGTGTGTATGTGTGCATATATATATATATATATATATATATATATATATATATATATATATATGCTCATCTAGGTATATTTTATATATGTATGCATCTAGGTGTGTGTGTGTGTGTGGTGTGTGTGTGTATATATATATATATATATATATATGTGTGTGTGTGTGTGTGTATATATGTGTATATATATATATATATATATATATATATATATATATATATATATGTATGTATGTATGTGTGTGTGTCTGTGTATATATATAAGAGGTCTGACACCCATCTCGTAAGGGTGCAGGGAAAGGCATTGCAAACCCTCGTACCCCACTAAACGATGCTATGTTGGGGTATTTATTGACATCTAGTCTTAAGTATATGTTCAGTTTGTTCCAGTTTCACCTAGTTTGTATTTATTCTGGATGTTTTTTTTTTTGTCTGAGGTAGATTTCTTTTGTTTTAATTTCCATAATCCAGATATTACAGTTTAGGCACTTGTTCTGTGACATGAATCCAGGTAAAGCCCTTGGTCTGTGATTCATTGAATGGTGTACCCCAAAACACTTACAGTACAGCACCCAGAAGCAAAAGAGGAAGCCACTATGCACGCATTATCTTCTTTAGTTCCGTATTGTTTTAGTAACCTTGTAAAGACCAGCAAGCAAAATAATCTGTTCTCGGAGGTGAACCAGTACCACTGTATTAGATACCATACTCAGTCATATACTGAACAAGTGGATCATATTGGAATCGCGTCTAGATTTGAATGATGCTAGTCAAAACGCCAACCAACAATTTACAAAGTCGGTTCATCTACTGTGTATAAAGCAGTATAAACAAGCTATGGGGAGGTCAACTTTCTAACAAATTAAATTAATCCTCTTCCAGTCTAGTTATCTATAGCTTCTATTCCTTATTGGAGGTAGTCTGTGTCGAAAACTTTGCATTACATTTGAAGATACTTTACAAAACAAAGGTCAACTACTGGTGATCTGACAAGGAGGTTCAACAGTTTAATCTTTAGCAGGCCATACTGCACTACCTTCCAGAAGTTGCATTGGAAACATGTTATTAAATTATTTAAAGGCAGCAATGTCAGGCTTTATTGAATTTGTGTAAGGGTTATGAACATATATGGTAACCATGCAACACTAGCAGCTTGACAAAAATCTTAAGTAGCCCAGGGTAAAGATCGGTTAGAAGAAATCTATTGGCCTACGTGGGACTACCAAAGAACTACAATATGATAACATCTGGTAAAAGAATGCTAGCAGATCATTATTTTTTTATTTATTTATAGTTATTTGTTTATTTTTAACTGGGGTAGAACACTGATCCTTGCAGATGTTTTCATCCCCTGTCTAGAAAAAAAACAAACAAAATAGAAATGCAAAAACAAAGGAAAAATGGATGGATACTGGTAGACAAAAGTGTTTGCAAGAAGTGTGAGATTTTAACACCTTTCTTGAATTATCACTTGTGACCTAAACTTACATTTATATAAAAATAATCAAATCATATTAAGTTCACATTTGCAAACATTGTATATCAACTAGTTATATGTCCTATATGCAACATTACTAAAGTTATTCAATTCCTGTCTTCACTTAAAACTCATTCCTCCTTCAAAACATTTTTCTGCATGTATTGGTCCCACAATTTCCATTTTTCTATCTAATTTACGCCTACAATTTTCTAAAAATCTTGCTTCCTGTTGTTTTGTCACTGTTACAGTATTCACTACTATTCACTATAGGTTTATATGAAGCTGAATCAGATAAGTTGTTACAGTCTTCATGTATTACAGTCATCACAGATTTTTCCAGGTTGTTGAAGCTTCTCCTCCTTTTAAAATACTGAAACCTTTCAGATCTTTATCACTTTTTTTCCCTCCTAGCTTCCAAACTTCCACCGGAATACCATCTGTTCTTGGAGACCTTCCTGTAGATTGGTTATGCATCACCATTTTTATCTCATCTCCTCCTATCTTAACTGTTAGTTGTTGAGCCTCATTTTCCTCTTACTTTGGTATAGTTAAGTCTTCCATAAATATTTATATTTGTGTTTCTTCTTGATTACCTCCACTTCTCTGCTTTATACAAATTAAGATGTATTTGATTTTTTGTTATACAATGAGGTCAAGATAAAAAAAGTGAAAATAAATAGATCTATTAAAATCCTTACACAATATACAATTCTAAGCTATGTTTAATGCACATGAACAGAGATGTTTTCTGCTTTAATGCTGTAGTTAACAAAGGATTAATATGAATATCATATGTGAAGACAGAGTGCTTACGTTGTTTACAGGGGCCTGATGCATTTAAAAAAAATAGAGGAATAGAATGATCTGAATTAAGAGGAACTGAAATGAATAGTAGAGTGAATGCACTAACATAAGGAGGGAACAAAGATTGTATAACAGCAAGGAGTGGGGTAGATAAGGTTATATATTTTATTTAGAAAGATATGTATTTACAGCTTCGTGTAAGATATGAAATATTTTGATAAGGTAACTGACGTACAGATTGGCAAAAAAAATGGGGAGGCCACCACTGAAAGCCACAGTTTTAGATGATTGGTATCTTGAGTGCCATCATTTCTGAAATGGCACTAGAACTGAATGGGAGGGGTTCAAAAGTGAGGTCTAAAGTGAAGAAGGGCCAGAATATAGTAAAAGTAGGATGTACCTCGAAAAGTGAGATAAAAGGGTGGTTACCAGACCCTTGAAAAGAAAATACACTTGTGGTTTATTTAAAGTAACTCATATGGTTGGAGCCCTACTGTAGTGGAGTTCTCTACTGATAACCTTAGTGTAAGATGAAGCCATGAGATATCAGAACTGCAGCACCAGTGGGTAATTAACAAACACAATTCCCAACAGCAGATAAAGATTGCCTGGTTTATCTAAGTGGCCATGTACAGTTGATAACAGCTATATTAAAGTTTAGCAATAGTTAACTTAATCCTCCAACACATAATGTAAAAGAAATAGCTTGCATATTTTTCATGCTCAGTTAATTTTTTTCACTTCTTCTGAACCCATAACTCACAGTAAAGTGGTTTTACTTATTTTTATCTGTTCATAAAAATGGAAGCCCAAAGACTGTCATTCTTCCTTGTCTTCAAATGATGTCCATTGTTTTGTGTACCTTTTCTTCTTAAATCCTTTATTAATGACCTTGACACTGTCATTGGCTGTTTTGGGTCCTACACATAAAGAGCTTTACTTTCAAAGCAGTGTGACACTCTTATTAAATTTTCATGTAATTTCCCTGGGACAATTGCATATAAATTGATAATTGTTAATTATGCTGCTAGATTTGGAGGAAAAGAAAAGCAACTGCATGTTATATTTTAAAGGAAACATAATCCATCTCCATTGGTGTACATGGTGAAGGTCTTGCTACGAATCATGTGATCTGAGTTTGAGCAGTGGCTCAAAAGTACCTGTTGGATTAAAATAGAAAAGAGGAGTGGCAAAAATTAATATTAACTTTGAGTGGCTTTCTGGATACCCTTTCTTAGAATATATATATATTTTTTTAATTTTCTAGCTGTTGCATTTAGTGCATGCATGTATAATGCTACTGCATACTTTAACATCTCCAACATCAGGTTTGGAAATAAAGAAGATGATTTTTGTAGTTTCATGCTCCCAAGTCTGTCTCTTCACATAGTTTGCATCTTGGTTCAAGCACTCTGTCAGGGAAAATTTCAAGCTCCAGTGTCAATGTGTGTGTTTCTGCAGTCATCGGATCCTAAATCAGTATATGTATAGATAATATATAGACAATTTAGTGGTCTGCATTTAAACATCCCCTGCCCCAACTAATTGAGCAGACAATAAATTTATAGCAAAAGGAGAAAAGTTTTACTTGCGTTTAAAAGGACATAGTAGTTTTACTTATGTTATAGTTCTCTTTCTTCATATTTTGTACTGCACAATGGTAAACTTGCCTTATTTTTAGCCTGCCATTCTTTTTCCTTTTTGATTGTTTTTGTTGTTACACTGTTCACTCTTCCCAGGTTCTACCCGCTGCATTCACCCTCCATACACTTGGGCTCTCTCCACTCCCCTACCCTATCCCCATTCCCACCCACACTCTCTTTCCTAAAATTTATACACTCTAAACCACTCCCTTAACACATCATCCAATTACATTGCACACCGTCACCTCATCATAACATCGCTCGTATACTGCCCCTTCTTGCAATCACTGTAACCCTCCCTCCTTGAAATTTAGAATAACCCTGACAAAACCAATAACCGCTCTACCAACTTCAGCTATTAGACCCAATAGCAGTTAACACTACACTCCTAAAAGCACCTAAATAAGATTAAACATAACTCAAACAACACCTATATCTACTTTATTTCTTCACATGTTCCACCTAAATATTACTACACAATCAATAATACTAACAATCTTTATACTTGCACATTTACTTCATATGATAACAAATCTACCTGGCACATCACCCTGTCATGCCACCATTACTGCTCACTCCACAAAATCAATGCCTCTCACTCCCTCCATCACCCCATCTATGCTGCACATAAATATCTATACTCATACTCTTAAACCTATCTTACCCTCCCGCCATTCCAATAAACTATCCACAAAATATGACAAGTACATAACTAACCTCATAAGAACCATAATAGACATTGCAGCCAGACTGTCTCTCACTGGAGACGTACATCCTAATCCCAGCCCATCTATTTACAATATCCACTTATCTAACCATAATCTATCTAATAATACATTCCAACTTCATAGAAAAGCTAACAACCTGCTCATACTAAGTATGAATGTCAGAAGCGTTACCAAAAAAGTCCATGACCTCCATGCAAGTCTTTCCCTAGATTCCCTTCACTTAGTATTAACTGAAACTTGGCTTAAACCGGACATTTCTAATACTGAAATTCTAGCACCAGGCTATAATATCCTATGTAATGATTGCATATCTAAAAAAGGAGGTGGTGTAGCTTTATTATTTAGAAATCAACTAATAGTAGAAAACCTGGATATACACATACCTATCTTGGGCAATGCAGAACATATACTTGCAAAACTAAAAATCAACCCCAAGAAATGTGTCCGTATAATCGGTTGCTACATACCACCCGGCAGCAACATACCCACTCTAGAGATCTTACTTGACTGGGCGTCTTGAGTTCCTCCAACATGAAACCATCATCTTGGTGGACTTCAATACTGACTGGCTTACTTGCAACTCCAGTTCTCCCAGCAACTTGACCAACCTCCATGGATTTTCTCAGCTCATCCAGTCTCCCACTAGAACTGACGTATTCACCAAGAGACGGTCAGTACTTGACTGGATTCTGACAAACAGGCCAGCTCTTATCTGTCAGTCAGGATGCCTCCCTGACAGCCTGAGCGACCACTTACCTACATTTGTAATAAGATGTCGCACTTATCAGGAAAAGCCCACAGCTTGCCAGGTAATAAAAAACAAGAATTTCAATCCACACAGCTTTATTAATGCAGTAAAAAGATGTAACTGGAATCCTGTCAAGAACCTCAACCTTGACAAAGCTATTCAGTACTTTAAACTCTACCTTCCTAGATATCTTAAACTTCTGGCCCCTCCCAGAGTCATCAGAGTCAAATCCAACTATGCTGCTTGGATGATCAAAGAGACTAGATCTCTGCTGAAATCCAGAGACAAAGCCTGGGCCCATTACCACAAAACTGTATCCCATACAGACAGACAGACATATCTTGAACTCTGTAACAAGTCTAAAAAAGGCGTTCAAATGGATAAAATGAACTACCACCACAGTATACAAACTAAATATCAAAATAACCCAAAATATTCTGGACACCCATTAACAAGATTCTCTATCCTGGAAAATCAGATACTCCCTCTCCAACCGTAAGTGATACCTCACTCTGCATTGCCACCCTTTTCAACAAATTCTTCACTGAATCCATTCTTGCACTAGCTGACTTTCAGAACTGTCCCTCCTCCAACCAGTCATCCAGTTACCATATTAAAACCAATGGCTTTGCCTTCCATCCTGTCTCTACTGATAAAATTAAGAAACTTCTTTAGAAACTAAAACCTACCACCTTAGCCACTGATAAACTCCCAGCTGAATTTTTGAAAATAGTTGCCAGTGTCATTGCTTAACGTGTATCTATCCTTATCCAGTCGCTCAGTAACCAAAAATCTACCCTCCTTAGATCTGGAAAATTTCTCACATTATCCCTCTCCACAAAGGGTGTAACTCTAAAGAGTTAACCAACTGTCGGCCTGTAGCAATAGTCTCACCTGTGTCCAGAATACTGGAGAGATGTATGCACATACAAATCATGGATTACCTTAACAACCACAACCTTCTCACTAACACTCAACATGGCTTCAGGCCCTAACACAGCACCACAGCAGCCTTTGTCATTCACTCATATAGTAAACAACCACAGAAATAATGGCAGCTATGTCTCCTCTATCTTTCTAGACCCATTAATTCCCTCTCAGAACTGAATCTTAGCTAGCCCACCATTACTTGGTTTCAAAGTTATTTAACAGGTAGACAGCAAGCAGTACAGTGGAGGCAAGAACTCACTCTATTACCAGTCACACAAGGTGTTCCCCCAAGGCTCCATCCTTGGCCTTATACTTTTCTCTACCTTCACTAACAACCTCCATACCTCTACTCTACATGTCTCACTCATCCAGTATGCTGATGACTCTGCACTAATCTGTTCCTCTCCATTAGAACTTCCCCCATCTTCTCCACCACCACCTTATACTAACACAGAAGATTCTTTACCTTGATAAAACCCCTGTATTACATAACCTAGTACAGTCTTACTCCAGTACACTCCAACAATTAACATATCCTTCAAGTCACTAAACCCAACAACTCTGCAGGAGCCTCCCGCTATTCAAATTTTATAGCTGAGAAATGGAACTCTTTGCCCACTTATATATCAGCCACAACATCCTTTGCTCAGTTTAAGAAATCTCTAAAAAAAACAAACCTACAAGCTTAACTGGATTTTTAAGTGCAACTCCCCAGACTAGTCTAACTTCTTCCTCACCTAAGGTAAATACTCCTCCCTTACTTTTGGACAGTACACTTCTCTCTCCTCCTCTAAACAGTTACTCCTTCTTCAAAGTATAGTCACTCAGGGCTTACTGTATATTATAGAAAACTTGATCATACTAAGTGTTATTTTGATTGTACAATTTAAGATGCTTCATTTTTGGAGTCTATATTAAATCAGCGAATGCTGATTTATCGACTTCCATGTAAGCCAAAGCTTATAATCCCGAACAATTAGAACAGCGATTTTTTTTCAAGGGAAAAAATCGCTGTTCCACAAAAAAAAAAAAAAAAAAAAAACTTTAAAACATTGTATAAAATACTTAAATATACCAACTCTGAGATCGTACTACAGTGACGAAAATGGCAAAGTAACGGAGGCGGCCACGTGATTTCTTTCCCAGGGGAAAGAAATCATTTATATGCCGTTTCACTATTTTGCCATTTCGTGTTCTCAAGTTCGATCAAGACGCATTCGAAGGAATGCGTCTTGGATCATATAATAGAAACCTCATTTTTGTACCTGTAGAGAGTATACCATTGTCACCCCACTGTTAGCTGATGTACAGTTCATTGTGTTATACTAGTTTTATATGATGTAAAATTTATTGTGTTATTTTTCTGTACCTGTGAAAGTTGACTTTGTTTTAAACTATGTTATATGTGGAGCTTTTCTCCCCTGGCCTCCACTAAAAAAGGAGTTGTGTCCAGTCAGACTTTCCCGGTAAACAAATGTGAAATAAATAAATAAAAAAAAGCTTCTATTAACTGAAAAGAATGCACCATGTTCAGAAGTACTTTGTGTTACCAATTCAACCCAGCATCTCCTTGTTAGACGAAGAAGAAATGTTTGAGACCTATTTCAGTGTAAGAAAGATAAGTATGATACAGGAAACAGCAGAACTGGGCAGGAGAGTCTCAAAATCTGTGCAGATAGTAATTTTTTTAGTGGGGAGAATGTAAAAAGCAGGAAACCAGACACTGTCTAAAGCTTCTTTCACTTAAGTCCAGTGTTTTGATATTCTCAAAATATGAACTCCTTTGCTAACTGTAAGTGGTGCTTCCCTCACCAGCAAGGGGTCTAACTTGTACCCATTGCTAGCTGATGACTGAGAGGAATGTAGTAGATTTGCTATCCAGCAACCACTCAGGTGAGTGACTCCTGAAGTACATTCACTATGCCTTCCATTTTGGAGTATATTCTCTTCCAGTCTCTTGCCTTTAGGGGCCATTCAAGTCCATTATGTATACCCTTAAGTCATACTAGAGCCTAATGAGCTTACTTTAATAAACCCTACCCTTTGAATCTTCGGTTTAGCAGATGGAGGTAAGGATAGTTTCAGTAGTCCTCTGACATCTGTTGGGCCTTCCCCCTCATTATGCTATAGGATATAATTGAGTGAATACTAGGAGTGCATCAGCAGGATAAATAATTTATGTAATAAACTGCAACTACAAATAGAAGACTTTACAACTATACTTAAGACAGACTTTATTAAAACATTAGCATATCACAAATAACTATAATGTCTCAACACAAAGTTTTCTAGGAGTATCATTCTTATAGAAAACCTTGCATGGAGATGCTGAAACTGTACTTGATGTTGTAATGTATAGTTTGATGTTATTAAAAGGCACTGCACAGTCATCTTGCATTGTTTAAGCTTCAGTCAATATGTGCATCCATCCATGTTAAAGGCTCTTCATACCCTGCCAGTACTTGCTTGGTTTGGAAATTATATTGGGAGTATAATCGACACAAGTTAGCATCATTAGGATGTAACTCAAGGAAGCTGTCGTCCTCTTTCTCCTCTAAATTCTCTTAGGCTGGTGAATCAGGGAAAGGGGTACAAATGCCACTGTCAGAAAGGAATGCAAGATAATGGTCTGTTCCCTTATTCTAATTTTTACTCTGAGATTCCCTGTTTTGAAGAGATGTTCAGGTTCATGAAATCCTTGATGAACTAGCCTACATATTGTCTTCCTTCTCAATAATGACTACTTTGTTATATTAGAAAGGTGGGTGAGAAGCCTGGGTTCATCTTCCCACTTCCTCCCCAAAGAGCATTTCTATGGGGATGTCATCTTTGTGACCTAGAATTAGCCAGATTGTAATCCTTCATTTCCAGGTAATGTGGATGCCTTTTACAAACCCCCAGAAGGGTGGAAAGTTTGTGTGATCTCTTCGGCTTATTGTAGTACTTGGGAAAATAGTGTCTCATTCTACTTTGCCTGGCAAAGAATTTAAGGCTGTAGAATGGAAAGACAAGAGGTCATTATCCTCTGCCACTGTAGGCTCAAAGGCTGTAAATTATTTGTCTGTAGTTTGATTTCCTTTCCTGTTTAATAGAACAGTCATTAGAAAATCTATTAGAACTCTATGAATCTGGGATCAAGGAGTCTTGGTGAGATTCTAACATGGGTTGTCTCAGCAGGCTTTCACATAACACACTTATTTTGATTGTGAGGCTGTTGTGGTGGGGAAGAAGTCACTGACACATCTGTAGGATGGTGTGGCTTTTGGTAGTCTTATTCAGTGTAGAGCTGTGTTAGGTCATTTAGGCAGCCCTCTTCCATGCACATGTGCTTTGTGAGCAGGCATCTCAAGATATACCAAAGAACTTGCAAAGAGGAAGTAAGTGTTGACTTTTCTCAACAGAGATGATTATGCCTCTCTAGCTCTTCCTGCTTTTCTTTCTAGGTTATCTGAATCCACAAGGATAAAGCAAATTTCTTGTGAACAGAGAAAATCAATGGTCCCTTCTGGAGACACCTTACAAAGTCTGTCAGAATGAAAGTTTCACATGGGCTGTATAGCACGGCTGACTACTTCTCAGAACTTCCAGTAAGAGATCAGTTCTCCATTTTTACCATAATTTGATGGAGTAGAATGGAGAACATGTAAGTTGTTAACTGGTATCAAAATGCTGTGTCTTAAAACTTAGTTTCTCCTCAATCAGGAACTTCTATTTGAGATCATTTTGCCTTCATGGAGTTCTTGTAACAGTTCCTGACTGTGCTTCGCAAATAGGTCTCAGAACCTTTTTCTCCTTTTTGAAGACTGGAAAGAAATTCTGCTCCTAGTTCTTTAGAGAAGTTAAGGAGATTGTGCAATACTCACTCAGTTGTTTTAGCAGGGAGCTTGGAGGATTTCATTGGAAATAATGGATACCTTTGACACAAATTTGTATTGGAGGCCCACACAAAGTTTCTCTGATTTACTTTGGTCTGGCTCTATTTTCAGTACAGAGACTGCCCTTTGGTCTGTTATCCACCATCAGACATTTCATGAAAACTGAGATGTTTTGATGAAGTTCTAAAAGGGAGAAGCTCCTAATCTCATTTTTTATGGTTGAATTTTGGTAACTGCAATGGTGGATTGCCTAGCCGATGCTGGTGCTTCAGCTCTGTTGTTGATGTAGTTTCCAAGAAACAGCATGAATTTGGAGATGTCAACCCTTATTAAGGAGCAGAGAATCTTTATCAGTGGAGAAGAGGACCCCCCCATCCTTTAAAGAATTTAATTGTTTTTTTTTTTTTGCATTTGAAAGCTTCAGTGTCTGTATCCATAGCATTTCCTCTAATTGTATGTACTTATTTGAAGATTGTTGTGCCTCTGAGCAGGAGGAATATTCTAAGACATGAGATACTACTACACTGGATTTAGTGTTAGTTCCAGTCTTCCAGGGATCGCAGTTATAGTCCATGGAATTTTAGCAGGTACCCAGGTAGAGTTGTATACTTTGTAGTGCAGGTCATTTATATTCCAGAAGAGTGCCTGAACAGTCCTTTCATAGCATCATGAGAGAAGCAGAGAAGTTGGTGGAGACTTGCTGCCTTCCTTATCTCTTCAGCTTAAAGGCAGCCACCATTATCTTGCTTCTTCTATTTCATGTGTTGGTAAGGGTGTGTCAACAGTTATTGTTGTGACATTGTTTGCAGAGTCTTTACACAATCAAGCATATTATCCTGGTTTTAGCCCCCTGTTACTGTGCTTTCAATTATCTTAGCAATGAGTTTCCCTTCCAGCTGCTGAATCTGCTTTGGGTTCCAGCACCAGATTCTTCCATGGCAGGTTGAGAAGCCTGATTGAGTCCTCCTTAGTGCAGGTGAAGTGGAGATCCTGGAAAGAGAGTTGCATATAAACCTGCTAGAACCAAGATTGGTATTGCTTCTTCTATAGGTAGAGTGAGTTAAATCAAATCCTGCTTTGGAAAGGTCAGCCTGCTAGCCCAAAGTATGCTGTCTAATAAGCAGTGTGGAACATACCTTTGCGCCCGTGCAGTAAAGTGGTGTTGGTTTGTCTTTGGGCCACAAACTTAGATATATTTATTTTCAGTGGCTCACATATTGGTGAGTCCTAAAGACATGGGGCACATCATAGACTCTCCCAGTTTGCCACAACAGTGCAGAGGAGAATAGGCAGTGTTTGCAATCTTTTTGCAGTCGATTGAGGAAAGCTTCTATACACGTTTTTGACATTTCCTTTGGATTTGTGCGTGGTAGCCAGGTTCAAACAAGAACAACCAAGGCTCATTCTTGTTTCTCTTTGGTAGCTGAGAAAAGGGTTTGCAACAAACCTAAAACTACAAAATGTCTATAAATGTTGCGGGTTATGCTCTGTGGTGTGATTCTGTTTTATGCTTACATTGTAGTGTTAACTTTAATGATTTTAAAAACTATATTAAAGTTTTCTAGTTTCTAGTCTAAAGAAATGACTGATGTATGATCAGATGAAAAATCTGGTTCACCAAGTTGTAAAGACATTTGTTTCTTTTGCTGTGTAAAAAAATATTATGAAACATTGAAATATTCTGTCTGAAGTGGTCAGAAATAATTCTCATCTGAATGTATACATTTTGGTGAGTCACAAAGGAGCAAATATTCATTTGGTGAAGATGATCTGAGTTTGGCACCCTGTTTTCTTCAAGAGGACAAATCCCCATGACTGTTATTGTAAGGGTTTTCACCCACTTGCACTGTATAAATCAACTCTAAAGTTGTACTTAACTGGGAAAGGAGAGAATGCTGGAGTTAGAACCAGATCATTTTGCCAACCATTAGGATGCATTGAGTCATGGCACAACTTTTACATAGTTCCAATCATACTTGGCATTATGCTAACTCGAAAGTTAACTCGCTGTGTTCTCAAATTGAAGAGAATGGATGCCATCCAAAACCATTCTCATATTCTTTTGTGCATTTGCTCTTTAAGACACTTAAGACAGTGCTCTATTCACGCATACAAAATACCCAATACTACAGCAATCTTCAAAGTTTTTATTAAATTTTCACAAGCTCTAACTCTTCATTTTCACAAACTAAGCTAAGACCTGGCTAAGCCCTACTTGTTTTGAAGATAAGACCTTTTTCATGCAGATATTTCATTATGATATGTACCTAACATTGATTTCTATCTCAGCCCAGGGCAGCTGTAATAGTAGAGTATTTAATGTGATACGAATTGCAGGAGAGTTTACGGTGATTTATGGAAGATGTAGTTTTGTAAACAAGGCTTGTTATAACTCAATGACAGTGTTTAATAATGACATTCCTATTTGACTAACCTCAGATTAAACTGTAGTTTCCAAAACGTAACAGACACTGCATATTACTGAGTGTTTTTCATGGATATAACTTAAATTTCTGCAACTCCTTGTAAAAATTTAGGAATGGGAAGACAGGAAAGTGGTGACTTAGCAGAGGCAAAAAAAATCTGGCAAATGTGGGTGCTTGTGGTGCGAGTACTATCTACATTCATCAATTGGGGGATTATTAAAAGTAATGTTTTAAAGCACAGTTAATTTACTTTTGATGCGGTATGAGTTCAGGGTGTGGTAAAGTGACAGGTTTGGAATTGCTACTTTATAGTGTAGTGCACATGAAAAAACATACTAAAGAATTATGTTTTCAGCAAAGATTATGCTGTACAGAATTACTTATATTGGTCTGCCTGCAGAGGTCTTGCAAGAGGGGACAAATTTGCTTTCCCTCACCAAAGAGATTATATATTGGATGTATCAAAACAGAGTACATATTTTCCTTTTGTTTTATGACCTCCATAACTTCAAGCTGCTGATGTTTGCAGCATACCCACAACTTATCTATTCACTCCTCTCACCTCTCATCAGTTAGGGGTCTTGCTCAGTCCTCCTAAGAATCTGTAGGTGGGCCTTTCTCCAGGTAGAGAACAACCTTATGGTCTACTATCTCTAAGACTATTGGACTGCTTCCCCTTGTCTTTAATTACCTGTGCAAGTAAGTGGCAGAATCCTGTGTTTGCATTGCAGCTGGTCCTCTCCATGTCTTGGGAGGAAACAAGAGTGACAGAAGTCGGGAGATGGGTTATCATATATGCGTGAGGAGTGATGATTTCTGAGATACATGGGCAGGGAATCTATAACATGGTAGATCAGTCATGACATTGCAGTTAGCATCAGCTGAGTCACACTCCTTTACACTACCATCACAGCTATATCCTGCTGGCAGCTGTGAAACATGCCCTAAACCTTTCCCAGACATAAGCAGCAGAAACCCCAGTCCCTCCTCCTGGGATGCACAAGTTGACATAAGCTGCTCTTTCACACCCTCCTGCCCTGGCTCCCCCAGTACCTGCGCTGCTGCTTGAAGTTTGGTCGACTAAATTATAGGGCACCATCCATCTAAATCATGAAGCCAAATGCTTGTGATTAAAATACATACATGTAAACTTTCACATTATTTAAATGTATTAGATACTTCATGTTGAGCAGATGGAAAGAGTACTTTGAGGGGTTGATGAATGAAGAGAATGAGAGGGAGAGAAGATAGGATGATGTGGGGATAGTGAATTATGAAGTGCAATGGATTAGCAAGGAGGAAGTAAGGATACCTATGAAGAGGATGAAGAATGGAAAGGCTGTTGGTCCAGATGACTTACCTGTGGAAGCATGGAGGTGTTTAGGTGAAATGGCAGTGGAGTTTCTAACCAGATTGTTTAATGAATTCTTGGAAAATTAGAGGATGCCTGAGGAATGGGGAAAAGGTGTTTTGGTACCAATTTTTAAGAATAAGGGTGATGTGCAGAGCTGTAGTAACTACAGAGGGGTTAAATTGATCAGTCACAGCATGAAGTTATTGGAAAGAGTAGTGGAAGCTAGGTTAAGAAGGGACGTGATGATTAGTGATCAGCAGTATGGTTTCATGCCGGGAAAGAGCACTACAGATGCAATGTTTGCTCTGAGAGTGTTGCTGGAGAATTACAGAGAAGGTCAGAAGGAGTTGCATTGTGTTTTTGTGGACTTAGAGAAAGCATGTGACAGGGTGCCTATAGAGGAGTTGTGGTATTGTATGAGGAAGTCAGGAGTGTCAGAGAAGTATGTAAGAGTGGTACAGGATATGTACGAGGGTAGTGTGACAGCAGTGAGGTCTGCGGTGGGTGTGTCGGATGCGTTTAAGGTGGAGGTGGGATTACATCAAGGATCAGCTCTGAGCCCTTTCTTATTTGCAATGGTGATGGACAGGTTGACAGACGAGATCAGACAGGAGTCCCTGTGGATTATGATGTTTGCAGATGACACTGTGATCTGTAGTGAGAGTAGGGAACAGGTGGAGGAGACCCTGGAGAGAAGGAGATTATGCTCTAGAGAGAAGAGGAATGAAGGTAAGCAGGACTAAGAATATGTGTGTGTGAATGAGAGGGAGGATGCAAGGAGTAGAGGTGGCAAAGGTGGATGAGTTTAAATACTTGGGATCAGTAGTTCAGAGTAATGGTGAGTGTAGAAGAGAGGTGAAGAAGAGACTACAGCCAGGATGGATTGGGTGGAGAAGTGTGTCAGGAGTGATTTGTGACAAACTAGTACCAGTAAGAGTGAAAGGTCAGGTCTACAAGAGGGGTAGTGAGACCAGCTATGTTATATGGGCTGGAGACAGTGGCACTGACAAAAAGGCAGGAGCTAGAGCTGGATGTGGCAGAGTTAAAGATGTTAAGATTTGCACTGGGTGTGACGAGGATGGACATGATTAGGAATAAGTATATTAGAGGGTCAGCCCAGGTTGGAAGATTTGGAGACAAAGCCAGAGAGGCAGGATTACATTGGTTTGGACATGTGCTGAGGATGGATGCTGAGTATATTGGGAAAAAGATGCTAAGGATGAAGCTACCAGGTAACAGGAAAAGAGGAAGGCCTAAGATAAGGTTTATGGATGTGGTGAGAGAGGGTATGCAGGTGGTTGGTGTGACAGAGCAAGATGCAGAGGACAGGAAGAAATGGAAACAGATGATCCGCTGTGGCGACCCCTAATGGGAACAGCTGAAAGAAGATGATGATGATGTTGAGATACTTCAGAGCATCTTCTCTTATCAAGAAGACATTAAGCGAGTAATCAAAATGCACATTATGTTACAAATGTTTTTGTTAAATGAGCTGGTAATCTATACTGTCTGTCATTTGCACAGTTACTAGCTGCAGTTTGTGTTTGTCTATACAGATAATATGTTCTGTGCAAAAGTAAACCTGTGTATTCTGGAAAGCTTTTGAGCAGTATTGGTGTGTATGAGTATTGTGGAAAATTATATACATTTTGGAGTCAATGTCATGTTTCCTGTGCTTCTCAGGCTAAATTACATATTCCGTAAAATTTTCATAAGCTTCTTCAGTCATTCCTGTAAACTGCAGAATTTCCATTCTTTTAGAAATTTCCTACCACTATTTATCTGCAAAGAGTAAAACAGTAACCCCCACATCTTACTATATAGACCATTCAATGAAAGAATAGTGATGCTGCTTGTTCCTTCCTGAGATATTATTACAAGCCTCTTCTGTACAATCAAAAGCCTGTTCCAGTTGGTGAGTGTGATGACTTTCATGATAGGAGAAGGATAATTTCATAGTTCTTTCAGAATTTAGTGATAAACTAGTTATCCTTTTTTAAAAAGCAGTTAGCTGTGGAAGCAGATTGGAATAAGTACAGAAAATGTTTAGTTTGCTGGAAATATCAAACAGTTTAAACTCTGAGCTAATAGAATTTTAAACAGGTATGGAAATATTGAAAGAATACCTTAAAGACAGAGGAATTTAAATTTATAAATTGCTTGAATAAACTGAAACTTTTAAATAGAATAGAAAAATAGACCTTTTGAGTAGATCTAGAATGTGGTACGTAGTAGCCTTTGGGATACATTAAGAAGTAAGAGATGACAGATTTTTGCCTTTCATTAAAAAAAAAAATCCAGATGTATTATATTTGCTAAAGGACTTTAATAAGAGTGAAACTGAAAGAATTAACAGAATAGAGAAAGATACAGAGATAAGTTATAATGCTGCCGATTTCTTGCCAGACTAAGAAATGACTTTAAATGTAAGCAGGAAAAAAAAAAGAGAAGTGAGATGAAATAATCTTAGTCAAACTGCTGGATAGATTCTCAAAAGAAATCAAGCAAGAGAGTAGCCGTTTTCCTTGCAGGACAAAATTTGTAAGAATGTGGACCTTTAAGCTTGTTTTGTATTTCCTGATCTTTTAAGTGGAGCTTTGTCAAGTCAAAGATTTTCTTCAATAGACAACAAAAGATGCTAAAGACATAGATGAAAGTGTCTTCAGAGCAATAGTGCTTCACAGACGGAAGAGGCTAATATGCTGGAATCTGAACTTACAACTTGAACATAAACTGGAGACATAGAGAAACACATCACATTCTCCCCACAGTCAGCTTGGCAAGAAAAGAATAAACCAGGACTTGTAACCAGAAGTGAGTTGGGAGAAATGTCCCTCTCTTAAACCATTCGAGGACTTACAAATTACATCTTCCTGCAAGCACCAAATCCAAGTATTACTATAGAATAAAAGACTAACAACTTCAAGAGAAAGCCCGAAGAAATGGTGTAGCAGAGGAATGACTTCAGAAATCAGAAAAATGCGTTACTCCAGAAATCAGAATGGTATAATGTTTCAGAAGACTCAGGGGTTCTTAATGAGTATTGTTGGACAGCAGGTGGCTTGTCAAAATCTGATTCTGCAAAAGAGGAAAAAGAAACAATGAGTAAAACCGAAAAAAAAATCTGTAAATAATTTAGGATTTTCTTCAAATTACTTTTTTTTTTTCAAAATTGTAAACAGTTTTCACTTCATATATAACTGAAGTATATATTTGCAAGTAGTTTTGACCATGTTGTGATTTTTCTCCTAGAAAAAAAGTGTGGATTAGTTCTTCCAAGTTCATAGCCCATGACCGCTCCCTCCCCAAGTGAGCTCATCAAACTTCAGCTTTAACTGTGTAAATCAGAATTTCAGATGCACAGCTTGTCACCAATCCCTTTACAGCCTCACAGTATCATGAACTCTTCTTGTCATTCCGTGAGAATATCCCTGTAAGAGATGTTCTTTAAACCTCTGTGGCTTCAACTACCCACCCATTGACTGAAATACTTGTACTTCTAATGCTGGTTATGTGCAACATTTCTTAGAGTGAGTTAATAAAAATGAAGAAGAAGAACCTGGATCAGATTGCCTAAAATCCCACCAATGGTAGTAATATCCTGGTCCTAGTTCTCACAAACTTGACCTTGGCATTTTCCTTGCCACTGGCTTGTCCCCTCATTAGTTATTTAGGACAACAGACTATTTACCTTTACCATGAGAACATTTGTCACTGGAAACCAGCGCCACCTTCTTTAGAGAACCTGTAATCTTAAAGAATATTAAATGCCATACCAAGAAACTGAAGGCAGTTGTAAATACCAGCAGAACATCTCATGAATGTTGGCTAGCTTCTAAAACTAAGGATAATTTTAAGTCCAGCTTTAGCTATGTTAGGTAACTTCACTGTAGTAGCATCTCCCCTTCTAATTCTAAAGAGACTGGTACATGCTAACAAATAAGTTTCCTGCAAATTTCTCCCCTAAAACTATCATCCCCTCTCCAAATATTCCCTCCACCATCTGAAAGTATTATATTCTTAAAGCATTCTCCAAGACCAAAAACATGTGTTCAGTGGATCCTAACAATGTACATGGTTGTCTGATAAATGGTATCAAGTAGGTTGTTACTGATTCCAACCTAAGCCTTTGCTGTAGGATGTGTTTCTGACTCATGGTGCACTGCACCAGTGATGCCCCTTCCATAAGGGTTGGCTCCACACCACTGACCTGGGAAACTACAGACTCTTTAGGCTTACTACTCTTGTCTGTAAAGCTATGGACACATCATTACTGACCTCACAAACCAGAACATTAAAAATTTGATGACATGACAAGTGGCAGATTGGATTTGTTAAGGACAGATCATGCCTGATTAATCTCCAAAAACACACAGACCACTAGGAATTCCAGAGGAATAAGCTGCTCTACCATGCTGGAAATGTTTTACACTTTTATTGCTACACAACTTAGTAGTTAAGCACTTTTATCTCTATGGACATCATCAGAACTCCAGTCCAGAGAGATGAAAGCACTGTGTTGTGTGCCAATAACTATGGTGGAAATATTTTACACTTTTGAGCATTTTATTCCTGTGGAATTCTTTATGGTCTGTATGTTTTTGGATGTTAACAGTGGTTGCACACAGACTGGCTTTCTTTTTTTTCGTAGGTTGTCTACTGTCTTTAAAAAAAAAAAAAAGGTTTTGTATTATCTGTATAAAATGTGTGTCCTCCTTTATGAAGATCACGCTGACAATGGACAGTGGTCACATTGTTAATGCTGCCTAGTTAAACCTGACAAAGGTGTTTGACACCATACCACATGGTGGGAGTCAAAAAATCCATTTATATTTCACAATTACAGTAAACTCAGTTAACCAGAACTCAAGCAACCAGAAAAATAAATCGAAGAAATACAGTACAATTTTCATGTGTTGCAGTTTCTGCCACCCCCTCGCAAAAACATTCCTTATGTTTTTAGAGTTTTAAAAAGGAAGATAGGAATAAATTCCCTCTCTCCCCAGCCTGAGAACATGTCAAACCAAACAAATAGTATAGGTTACAGTATTAGTCAGGCCTATTTCTAATAGTAACTCTCAAGCAACCAGAAACTACAGATCTGAAGTAGTTACTTCATTTGCTCTGCAACCTGTGGGTATCGGATCTGATCTTGGATCTGAACTGGCAGCTTCACAAGCTACAAGATCAGAGCTCCTAGCTCCTCCCCTACCCATAATCCCCTGCCACTAACTGTATTACCTCAGATCATTTTTGCCGCGGCTGAAGACAGCTACTTTTTGAAGAGCTCCTTAGGTGAGACTGTTCCTTTTCTCTTAGAGAAAAGCTTTTCTCAGAGTTTGATTTTTGTGTGTTTGTTTAGTGTCCCTATAGTCAGTATAGTTAATTAAATAGTTTTTTTTTGTGTAGTAGTGTTAGTTTTCTGTGTCCACCCCTCCCCCACTTAGTGTTTGGGTGTGCGTGTATTTGTGGTAATGGCTGAAGGACCCAAGGCCGTTTTTTCAAAGTGTACTGAGTGTGGCCATAAGCTTTCTCCTGCTGATGGCCACACTCAGTGCGTTTTATGCCTGGGGGTGGCCCATTTATCAACGGCTTGCCAAATCTGTGCAGCCTTTAACCCCCGGGCACTTAGGGACAGGAAGAATAAGCTGATCCTGGCGGGCTTGCTCCCCCAGGATTCGGCTGCTTCTTCCTCCCCCTCCAAGGCTCAGGCTGTCTCCTCAGCCCCAGTGCCTTCCGCTCCCCCTGCTCATCCGGGGACTCAACCTCCCGATTTGGGTTTGAGTTCGGGGGACTCTGGTGCCTCTTCCTCTAAAGAGAAGAGGCACAAAGATAAGGACAGACACAGGTCTCAAAAAAGGTGGGCTGAGACTCAACCCTCAGCTCCGCCATCTAAGCTGGCTAGCTCTCCCTCGAGGGTTTCCGGATCCTCCCCCTCTCGGCTCCATTCGCCTCGTTTTTTGCCGGAGGGGGAGTACCGGTCTCCCTCGAGGTCGTCGAGGCGACCCTCCCGGACTGCCTCGACGACTTCCTCCAGGTCGACCAGGAGCCTCAGCGATGCAGATATGGATCGGATGATGCGTCGATTCTTGCAGACCCAAATGCAGATGGGGGTGCTCTTGCCTCCCCCCCTCAGGAGGGGAGTGCGGCCTCTGTCTTCGCTCCGATCACTCCTTCTCCAACCCATTTTCGGGTTTTGGAGTCATCGGATCCGGGCCCTTTCGGAGCCGGGGATTCATCGGCGCCGATAGCTCCGGTCTCTTCAACGCCGACCATGCCCTCGAGTATTTCGGATCCGAGTTCTCGGGGCCGAGGGCCAAGTGTCGGATCTGGGGGAGTTGATGTGTCTTAGGCGCCATTGACGTCGGATCACACTTCTCTCTCGGATCCGACCGCATTGGCTCCGACTCCGGTCCCTACCTCGGAGCCGAGGAGATTGCTCTCAGAGCCTGGGGAGAGTAGTTCTCCTTCGGCTTTTGAGGTAGTGGAGAGGGTGCTGTCGAGGTCCTCCAGGTCTCCGGTCCGGGCTTCGGATCCTCTTGCACCCCCGCTGCATATGGGTCTATCCTCCGTCTTCCGTCCATTGGGACAGCCTGCCCAAGCCCTCCAGCTGGTTCCTGTGGAGGAACAGGAAGCCGTTGACGAGCCCTCCTCGGATAGTCCCACCAAGCTCCCCTGAGTCCATCACCACAGACACGGATTTGGATGAAACGGAAGGTTCCCCAAGATAACCCCCCAAGGATGTCTCCTTCGGAGACATCATGGAGATGTTGCGTATTAGAGGGGGGTGGTCTGCCCTAAAACCTTCCGCGGATGAATCCGTGTTCCTGGAGGCGTTTGAGGCAGGCCCGTCTACCTCCAGGGTGTTCCCTCCGGCTGACCCCCTGGTAGACCTTATTACTATCAAGGCGTGGAAGGAGCCCAACACTGTGGAGCCAATCCTGAGATGGCCTGACAATGTCCTTAGCCCACCATCAGATGGACAGTCGTGGGCCAAGGGGTCTCTGGTCGATGCCATGTTGGTGGCGGCTGCCATGAAGAGAGAACTCGTCCAAGAGAGTTCTTCGGTCCACCTGCCGGATAAGGAATCTCGGGCGCTGGACCGCATTGGGAAGCGGATGTTTGCTTCAGCGACCTTCTCTGTGTGGGCGCTGAATTATATGGCACATACCATTAGGCTACAGCGAGACTTGATTAAGGAATACGCTGCAGCCCCCCCAGAGTGCATGTCGGTCGAGGACAAGAATGTGTTTTCAACTCGTATGGCCACTCTAAAATGCATATCTAACACGTCCATGTGGCTACTCTCTCATGCAACGGAGGGAGACGCTAGGGCCAGCGGAGCTGGGGTCATCTTGCGGCATCACGTCTGTCTCCACCTTTATGATTTCGTGGAATCCTTCAAGGAGTCCTTCGCGAATGCACCCTTTGACGGGTCTTCACTTTTTGGCAAGAACGTTCGCGAAATGCTGGTCCAAAGCGAGAAGGACGGGAAGATGCTGTCTGCCGTCGGGGTCCGCTTCTCTAATCCTCAACGATCCTTCTCAAGGAATCAGAGGGGACAAAAGAAGCTGTGGTTCCGCAAGTCTCAGCAATCCCATCCAGGTTTGGACCCCTCGTCCTCCAGAGGCAGAGGAGGACAAGGTGCACGCTGGCCCAGAGGCAGAGGGGGGGCCGCGTAATTTCGGGTATAGAGAGCCTTTCTTGGACAGACCCACGCCCCTGAGGGCTTACCCGACTGTCCATCTCTGGAGGCAGTTGGGGGGCGGTTCACGGTCCGCGTCATATCCAGAGGTTACTCCATTCCCTTCCTAAGCCTTCCCCCTACAAGCAGATGCCTCCCCAATGTTCCACTTGATCAGAGGGAGGCAGCGGCTTCAGAGGTTTCGAAGTTGCTAAGAAAAAGAGCCATCCAGCCCATCCCCACAGATCAGTCTGGATTGGGTTATTACTCCAGGTTCTTTTTAGTGCCAAAGAAGACGGGGGACCTAAGACCCATCCTAGACTTGTCCACTCTGAACCTGTTCATCCCCAAGGAAAAATTCCGGATGGTCACACTTCAATCAATTCTCCCCTTGCTGCAGGAGAACGACTGGATGTGCTCTATAGACCTCAAGGATGCGTACTACCACATATTGATGGACAGACGATCCAGAAAGTTTCTCCGCTTCCAGCTGGGAGCCAGTCATTATCAGTTCAGGGTTCTTCCGTTCGGCCTCACCTCAGCCCCCAGGGTGTTCACCAAGGTCATGGCAGTGGTTGCAGCCCACCTGAGACTTCAAGGCATTCAGGTTTTCCCGTACCTAGACGACTGGCTCCTTACCGCCACCAACAGGCATCAACTCTGCGTTGCAAGAGATTACGCTCTGACTCTTGCCCAGAGTCTAGGCATCTCAGTGAATCTTCAAAAATCCTTCCTTCGCGCTGTACAAGTCTTAGAGTTCATAGGGGCCAGATTGGATACCCGTGCTTCTCGAGCCTTTCTGACGTCGGACAGGCTGAGCAGCTTGTTGCTTCAGGCGCTTACTCTTCTTCAGAACCAAGCTCCTGCGGTGGAGTTAGTCCTGAGGGCAATAGGGTCTATGGCAGCGGCAATCGGTCTATCCCTTCATCAACCCTCCAGGTTCAGTGGTCGCTATTACTCCACCCGTTAAGCTCCCCGATTCCACTGAGCAGAGTTTGCAGGGATTTCCTTCTTTGGTGGCTTCACTGTTGAGAGCTGAGGCAAGGGAGATCCTTAGTGATTCCCATGCCACGTTGACCACGGATGCTTCTCGCCTCGGGTGGGGGGGGCATTGTTCGGGCAGAACCGTCCAAGGCACGTGGACTTCCCTAGAGACCGCTCTGCATATCAGTGTCCTAGAGATGAGGGCGGTGCTTCTAGCGTTGCAAGCTCTCCACGACCTTCTTCCTCTGGAGACTATTGCAATCCAGACAGACAGTATGTCAGTAGTCTGGTACATAAACAGACAGGGGGGAACCAGGTCTTATCCCCATTGTCGAGAGGCTATGAGAGTGTTGGAATGGGCGATATCCACCAACCGCTTTCTAGTAGCAATGCACATTCCGGGACAGTCCAACATATTAGCGGACAAACTGAGTCGGATAATTCTCACTCCATACGAGTGGTCTCTCAATCCATCAGTTGCGAAGCAGATCTTCCGCAAGTGGGGTTGGCCTCGCTGCGATCTTTTTGCTTCTCCATTAAACACAAAATGCAGCGAGTACTTCGCAATACTTCCCTCCGAGGGGGAGACTCCCAGAGACGCTCTTGTTCATGACCTCCTGGTCTTCTTTATGCTTACCCTCCCCTTCCGCTTATGATGAAGTTCATACAGAAAGCCTTTCGGTTGGGGGCAAAGTTATCCTCATAGCCCCATTCTGGCCTCGCCAGATCTGGTTCCCATACCTGCGGTCTCACAGTTTAACTCCCCCTTGGATACTGGAACCCATTCCAGACCTGATTTCACATCCCGCAGGATGTCAAACCCCGAACCTGGTAAACCTCAAGCTTGCGGCTTGGTTGATCCAGTTCCAGTGATGGCTCAGACTCCCGGTATCTCATCACCAGTGAAGGCCATTCTGGTAGCGGCTCATAAGCCGGCTATCAGGAAGATATATAATAGCAAGTGAAAACGCTTCTCCATCTGGGCAACAGACAAGGGCCTGGATCCTTTTACAGTTCCTATTCCGACAATCCTAGACTTCCTGTTGCTGATTTTTCGACAGGGAGCAAGTGCTTCTACGGTTAAGGTGCAGTTAGCAGCCATTTCCCATTTTCATGTGGGAGATGGACTAGGATCATTGGCATCCACAAAGTTATGCAAAACTTTCTTGCGAGGCATCTTTCTCTTGAAACCTCCTGTGAAAACGGTGGTGCCCCCATGGGATTTGATGCTAGTCTTGCAAGCCCTGACGAGTCCATCCTTTGAGCCTGCAGCCTCGATTCCTTTAAAATTCTTGTCCTGGAAAACGGCTTTCTTGGTAGCTATTACTTCTGCTAAGAGAGTTTCGGAACTCCAAGCACTGTGTATGAAACCCCCTTATCTCATTTTTCACAGAGATAGAGTGTCTCTCAGGACTAACCCGTCTTTCTTACCTAAGGTGGCTTCGGAATCGAATATCAATCAATCAATCAATTTGCCCGTGTTCTTTCCAAATTTTCAGAATAAGGGAGAGTACATATTGCACAGACTAGACGTACACAGGCAACTACGTTTTTACTTGTACAGAACTAAAGATTTTCGCAAGTCTGATCAGTTGTTTGTGTCCTTTGCAAAATCAGCCAGGGGAAGGGCCATTTCTAAAGTGACCCTAGCAGATTGGATTTGTCAATGTATAGTTCAAGGGTATGTATCTTCAGGCAAACCAGCTCCTATGGGAATACACGTTCATTCTACCCGGTCCATCGCCACCTCAGCAGCTTTCTGGTCGAGGGTTCCTTTGGACGACATATGTTCAGCAGCTACCTGGTCCTCTTCTCATACGTTCATTTCTCATTATAAACTGGATATGATATCGAGAGGTAGGGCTTCTTTTGGCTCTGCAGTGCTTCGGAATAACCTTCCATAAGGCCACCCAGAGTTATTGTCTAGGTAGCTGGGGATTCTGTCCCACAGGTTGCAGAGCAAATGAAGTAACTACTTCAGATAAAGAAGTTATGTACTCACCATAACGTTCCATCTGAGTAGGTACTTCATTTGTCTGCAACCGTCCCCCCTGCCATCCCCCTAACCCTTTTTCTGGTCACCTGAAATATTGCTGTCTTTAGGTTAGGTCTTTAGTATACCTCTGTCGAGGTTATGACTTAGATTGGGCAAAATCGATCTGAGGTAATACAGTTAGTGGCAGGGGATTATGGGTAGGGGGAGGAGCTAGGAGCTCGGATCTTGTAGCTTGTGAAGCTGCCGGCTCGGATCCGATACCCACAGGTTGCAGACAAATGAAGTACCTACTCAGATGGAATGTTATAGTGAGTACATAACTTCTTTTTATCTGGCATCGATCAATCCCCATGGGTGCCGGTTAACTGAGAGCTTACTGTAATCACGAAAGGTATCTCATTTAAAACCAAGAAACATATTGTTTCCCTGTACTTGGCCTTGGTTGGATCCATTATAGAATATAATGCACCCTTTGCTACAAGTCTCACTAGGCACGTCAAAAACATCAAACAACTCAAGGGTTCAAAACGAAAAAGGATGCAAGTCCACAAAAATCTTAATTATCAGGAAAGGTCTGAATCATTGTCTCTCTACTTTGTGTCATATGGGCTCTTGAGGGAAGATCTGTGACTTGGCTTTCATGCCCGCTGGGACTCCATTATCTATGACCTCCACTTTCTAAATAAATCAAATAGTATAGCCAGCTCTACAATAAAAGCTATCAGTTCAGATCTGGTATTAAAAGTTAATGGCAATAGAGCTTCATTACCGAGCACCTTTCCTTGCTCGGGATCAGACTCCCTTTTGATGTCAAGCAGTCTGATTCCACAATGGCCTTTTAACATAGCTTAGACAAATGGATGGGTGCCCTAAATATATTCTGAGGCTTACAAGTCTTGCAATACTTGAAAAGGTTGATAGAGCTTGAGGGTGGTTGTTGACAAAGCATGCATGGCCTCTGGTCAAATAACCGTGCATTTCCTATGATGCCTATGATTCCTGTGTCTGTACTCCTTTAGGAAAATGGACAGGGGATGGTGTGTGTTAATTTAATAGGAAATTTAATATTCTTTCCACCAATCACTTTATTTTGTTTTAAATTCTAGTATAAACAATTACTTCTATAATTATTAACCAAGTCTTATGAATGTTTCTGCTGAAAATTTTAAGGTTATTTAAAATGTTGCTTGAGACTATGCTAACATTTTACTCATTTATTAATAGTTCCCCTGAAATCATCTTGGCACAAGTGTTAGAATGCCCGTCAAAGGCTAGAAATAATGTTTCTTTATGACCAAGTTACTTCCCAAGTTGCATTCTCATCAGTGCCAAGTATGCACTATCTGAACCTGTACTTTAATCTGTTCAGCTTCAGCCTGTCCACTGAATTTGTCCTTGATGCGTGGGAAAGAGCCATTATGACTCTTCTACACAAGGGTATCTCCTCTACAGACCTGGGTAATTATAGTCCCATCAGCCTCACCAGTGTATTTTGTAAAGCTATGGAAGGTACAATAGCAGAACTCATTTATGCAGCCATAGACAATGTAACTGATCTAGACTACACTTGTTTTGATTTTGTAAAGAGTAGTTCCTGTCTCCTGAATGTAGTTAACTTCTTTGAAAAGGTTACAGAGGCTGTGAACAGTGGGCACTGTGTGTATGTTGCTTATCTTTACTTTACCTAAACTTTTGACACTGTCTTCTATGCTAGTATTGTCAAAAAATTAGACACACTTGATGTAACCCCATCCCCCCACATACACATTGTCCACTGGATTACAAACTGGCTATATATCATATTCCAAGAAGTGAACATTTCTGGTAATCACTCTTTGCATAAAACTGTAACTAGTGGGGTACCACAGGGATTAGTACTGGGCTCTGTCTTGTTTGGCATTTATTTTGCAGACACCTATACCAGTATTTTTAAAGTATGGTTGATAAAGTTTGCTAATGACTGCAAGTTGGGAGCTGTTATCCATTCATTCACTGATACTAAACTTGCTCCAAAAAGGGCTGTGGATTATTCACACATCTAGTTTACTGAAAATGGTGACAGGATAGATGCAAAAATGTGCAGCATGTTAGAGTTCAACAAAAAGTTTGTTCCTGCCTCATGTTATAACTGGCGTTCCTCATGAAACAGGTACACACATAAGAGACCTGGGTACTTATTTGGACAACTATCTCTTATTTGATTATCATATTTCCACCATTGTAAAGAAATCCTTCTGTCTGGCCTAGTTAATTTCCAAGAGAATATCTTCACTATCTAAAGAAGGTATCTTACCACTCATCAGAACCATCACTGACTACAGTACCCACTTTGGTATGTACAAATCCAAGCATATCTCCAATGATTTTTATACAAGAAAATTAAACAGTTTAAATCCTTCAAATATACTGACAGATTGGCACAACTCTTCTTATACTCACTAGTCTAACAGTTGCTCAGAGGTGGTCTTTGTCTCACTTTTCAAGCCATGATGGTCCCAGTCCTATTTCATCTCCTATTGTTGCACAACTAACAACCACACTAGGACCTAAATTTACACTAACAAATAAACATGACTTGTTTCAGGGATAGGTTCTTAATTCAATGTATTCCCAGACTATAGAATAAGTAATCACTACAGGTCAAGCAAAGTACTGTTTTGTTTGCCTTTAAAGATAGTTTTGATGATTGTATGGGAAGACATAAATTTATACCTGGATTAACATGTATGACCTTTTTTGATTTGGGATTTAAGCACTATTAAATACTCTTAAAAGGTGGCAAGAACTTTTTAATTTTTTCTTGCTTAAGGATGTATATGGCTAGTTCTGTTATGGTTCCTGTAATCACTTGCCTAGTATTGTTCCTGTGTTAGCTCACCTGGTTTGTGGTCTTAATGGTTCATGTGGCATTTGAGGTGTTTGGCAAAACAGCAAAAGACAACCACCTGCTACAAGCTTTGCTAGCATAAAGACTCACCTTTGGTAATATTCATTTAAAATAAATGTGAATTTTCTACTATTCTTGTTTCAGGTCTCAAATGTTTCAATTTTGGAAGGGTATCCCAGTTTATATGTCAAATTGCCATATTGTCCTGCCCTCCTAATTTACCCACTACCAGCCGCAATGCAAGTGTACACTATCCAGCCTGCCCACAAGCCATGACTGCTATGTACAATCTGCATAGCCGCATATTTTTTTTTATTTATTTCCTCAGCTCAGCTCCACCTTACTGGTAGCTTACTTTGGTAAGCTTTTCTTTGAGGATAAGAATCATTGTGCTTATTTTGCTCCCACACTGCAGGTAAGTTTATTTTTTTCATCTTGCTTGATTGGAGGACTACACAAACTGCTCAAAACATAACACAAGGCATGGTATAGTAAGTGAGACTGACCAAATTCATCTGGCACTGCGTGTGTGCAAGGGAGACTCTTGGCTATATTTGGACAGAGAATTATTAAAGGCAACATGCGGCTGAAGTGCTACGGAGTGAGGAAAGACTTGTGTTTTAGGCTCTTTGAAGAGATTTATTCATTAACAAATGTGCCTTAACACCACAGTGTAAAACACCACAATATGTGCTGCACAAAGTGCCAAATAGCATTTTTGCTTCATCTGTGAAGGTTTTCGGCTGCTCCTTTTTCGATGATCATTTTTTAAAAATACTACTTTCCCCACAATTTTGTCACTGAGGCTGAAAAGTAAACCTTAATCTCTGTCACATTAACTTAGAGAAGATGTGATGTGTCTATAGACTTTAATGGATGCATCATCTCACATGTACAAAAATATGACCATTAAATTCTATGGATGCACATGCTGTTATCCCTCAGTTAACATCACTGATGGGTGCACTGACTTTCATTGGGAATTGGTTTAATAAAAAATAGGCTACATAGACACAGCTGTTTTATTGAAAATGGCTCAAATAAATAGGGAATGAAAGTAA